>NC_135433.1:20981540-21224040 GCF_051991255.1 Vanacampus margaritifer
TTGAAACGCGTCGTGCGTGACACCGGCAGAGGTAATCTTCAGAGCACACAAGCAGGAAGTTTGATTACGGTGCGGAAAAACACTCACTAAATGTGACGGACGCCGATGCGTGCCAGTCTTTGCCAAGGATGTCTGTGTTAAAGTCGTAAACTCTTTTCTTCTAGTGCACTGTTCTTGAACATCTACCTGTTACATTATAAGCCTTCAAGAGGGAGATAACAAAACATTACAATCTATCCTAAAAAGGTTAAATTGGAATTAAAGTCAAAAAATGTATGCTGCCCCTTTGTCCAATCATTGTATTCTAATATTGCATTTGTGGAATATGAGTTAAGCAGAAAAATCCACCCTTTTAAGTCAATCGCAAGGGGCAGCCATTTTGCCACGAGCTTGACCAACTCCAGAAAACTGGTGAGCAGTGATTGGTCTTTACCCGATCCGTTCGGCACCGTGATATCATTTTCATTCAAGAGCAAGTGGCAAAATGGCCGCCCTCTGGGATGGTTAAAAACGGCTGGATTTTGCTGCTTAATTCATTCCACAAAAACAATATTAATCAGAATGCAGAGTCTAGACTAATGGGGACATATAGAAGATATTATTGTACATAATATTTTTGACTTCCTCTTTAACCAAAGCTGCTTCACACTGCATGGTTAACCCCCGGCTAAATCACTGTTTTCTGTGAACAGCACAAACATTGAATGTGTGTACGAAGGCGAACCAACGATTTTTTTCATCTTTGGAGTTAGTATCAGAGTCATACCAGAGGTGAGCTCGCTCCTGTGTAAAAGTCTAACCACTATCAGAAGCACTGGCATACATTTACCACTTATATGAAATTGTATTCATTTATTTCCAACAGTCTATTATCTTTATTTCAGAGCTTGTGTCTCAGCTGTCCAGCTTTCAATAGTGTACAGATTATGTTAAATTATTAATATTTTTTTGTTCCAATCAGATTGTTGACGATATATGTTGCCTTGCTATTGCAACATTCAGAATCAGGAGTGCTGGTACATGACACTTGCACACTACTAAAATTTTGATTCTGAAAGGAAACTGAAGGTGTTCTGACAACCCTGTTGGAGTGTACATTTATGCTGAGCACTGTATATATATATATATATTATGTGTAGCTGTGGCTATTAGTTACACATTTCACAAAGCCAAACAGATTTAGTTTATAGTTATACCTGATGCCTTGCTTGGGTTGCTTAATCACACAATAAAAAAAAAGAAGGCTATATGTTTGCTATTAATAGACATTGACTATGGATTATTATTGGATTTCTTTAATAAGGATTTTTCAATGACCTTTATGTGATTTAGTGCACCGTGTCTGAGTGCTGCCCTTAGATCCCCACATAAATTAAAATGACAGTCGAGCAATTACTGCGTGGTGGTCCAGCCAAAGACAGAATGCTGCCAAGAAGAATTCACAACCAATACATTATTTTAGATTTCATAATTCATATGCATAACCATAATACAGACAAATCAAGCGGGGTGGCAGTGGACAGTTAGTTACAGAATATTTAATTTTTAATCTGTCATTTTTTTTTTTCAAAACAAGCGTCACTCTCCTAGAATTTTGAATTAAAAACAATTTAAGCCTCATATTTAGTTAAAGTAGCAATATATGACAGCCTATAAACCTTTCAATCGATGTACATGCATGTAGCTCATTCCTGTATCTAACACGAGACTGTAGCTGAACATTTGAGTTGGTCTCTGTCAAACTGCGCTGTTATGAAGCTTCTGCTTGTCCTTTAGGGGTGCAGAAGAGAAAGTGGAACAAGAAGTCAAGGCAATTTGGCGCACTCCTATCTCCTCCATCATCTCGCATGGATGTCAGTTATTTTGGAAAAAGAGCCAAAAGCCCCCATAAGTCAGAGCAAGGATCGTCTTTGGGCCTATCAGTGGCCGCCCCAGCTGTCAGGAGCTGGCTCACGCCACTCACACTGGCCCGTCGCCAAAAACTTTGCATCAAAATCCGTTCATTTGAATGAAAAACGGAAAATCGGAGGTTTGATATTAAACTGTGAAGATTCAAATGTTATACCCCATCCAACCTCAAGGATGTCGGGTTGGGATAAACCAGCAGCAAACCATCATCAATTTAAATCCTACTTCTCTTGGAGTTAGGCACCATCCTGACACAGCAATGTCCAATTCCACACATCTCCAATTCACATCATTCTTTTTAAAACTGCTTGTAAGGCCATTATTATGTGAACAAATATACATCGATGCAAACTATAAGCTTAATGAGTGGACCGCATGATCACTCTTTGTTAGGGTTGTTTTACTCAAGGTCAATTTCAGACCTCTTGAGGGTGATCCGCGTCTTGGAATCAATTGATTTTTCTCTGCCTTGTCTCTAAATGTGCTTGCTTTAAACTGGTCTTGATCTCAATCTGCCTTGGGCTAGTGCTGGCTCTCAATTAGGTCTTGATCTGCCTCGGTCTCGTTCTTGAGTCGGTCTGGATTTGCCTTGGTCTTGTTCTTGGTTTGTGCTGGATCTCACTGTCAATTCTGCTTTTGTCTGTTTTCTTGATCTACCTTTTTCTTGTTCTCATGTCAGACGATCTGTCCTGATATTGTTCTTTATTTGGGCTCATGTTTCTTTGGCTGTGGTCCTGAAAACAACACTAACAAGGGCCCAATAGGAATGGGAGTAATAGCTATAGTTAATATGTCCCTAAAGGTACAATCTACATACCAATGTAATGTGCAAACTTTCTATATGTATCTTATACTCCAGTGCAAATGTTTCTGACATACTGTAGGTACAAAGCAGAACCTTTGAGGGCATCAGTCCAGTGATTAGACGTTGTAGCGTGAACAGTAGGCCGACAGTCGACACAAATGCTGAAAGGTACAAGGATGTAACTATTTGAAGCTGTAAATGTCAAATGTCAAGTGTACCAAAGCAGAACCTCTGATGGCCAGAGGGCAACGCATTTCCCTTTAAAGGAACAACGATTTTGTTTATCGGAGTGTGTACTGTCTTAGTCAGTTTATCCCTTTGAAGATAAAATCTATTGTAATGGACCCGCAGGGCTTATTGGACTCCCAGGTTTCAGGTATGTTCCTAAGCCATCTTCGTAGCAGTGACAGTCCATTGAGGTAACTTAACTTTCAATGATATCTGTGCGAAACACATTGTGTAGGTTGTTGGAAAAAGGCAAGGACACTTTGAGAGTGCGTCCTTTTATAGATCAACAAGAATCCCAGCCGGATGGATTTTACACACAGGGTAATATGGAGAGTCTGCCTGACCGTGAAGATAGATTTTTCAATATAAAAGTGAACACAGCGTTGACGAGCCTGGCCGCCGCGAGCCAACGTGTCCTTGCGAAAAACGTGAGCACTAACGGCGAGGAACACCGGCGGCCCATAAAGTGCAACGGCAAACGCAAAAACATAAAAGTCCTGCCAAGACTCTCCAAAAAATAATGGAGCCATCAGCTGTAATGACACGGCCTCTGCCGCGGGAGGCTCGGGGAATATTCAATCTGAAGGCTGTAAAAAAACATTGTCAACCCAGTTAACAGGCAGCCCTTAAAAGCAATGTCCGGTTACATGTTAGGACCAGACGAGTGGAAGCGCTTCCACTCTCGTGCACTCCATCTACCCCAAGGAGATGGAGTGTGAAGATAATGCACCGAGAAAGATGTCACAGCTTTGGCCTGCACTCCCGCACAGGCGTCGTTTCGACTACTCAGGAGACATCAACAAGGTGTAGGGACAAGGAGTGATAAATCGAATACACGTCGACTGAAAGCCAGGCCAGCCCCTCGCGCCGTTTCGCTTTCGCCCCTCTTTTACATCATAAATGACGTGCGGTTTTCCCGCACGATCATGCGGAAACAGTTTTCCCTGTGTTTCGAGCGTGAATGGTGCCTAGCAAGCGTGTGCTAACCATCAATAATTTTGAGACGCTGCATTAAAATTGCACCAAAAGCTCCTCTCGGCCCAGCGTTTGCGCAGCTTCACCTCACTGGCCTTGCATGACAGAAAAGACATGCGTATGGATTGAAATGTGTTTTTGACAAGCCTATTTCATTTTAGTCACATGGGGGGAAAGAAGATGTCAGTCAAAACAGATACTTTATATGCCTGTCGAAATGATGCTAACCTCAAGAGGCTGGGTTCTTGATTTTGATTTGGGTACATTCGACACATGCGTTCAAATAACCTGTCAAGGGCATGTATGGAAAAATTCATTTTGGAAATTTATCGGATAAAACTTTAGTTAAGTAGTCTCCATTATTTTAGTTTTTTTTTTTTAAACTATAAATAATACACATTACATAATATAAATATCATTGTATGTAAAGTAAATTCATCAATCAATGATGATCACCCACTCAACCAACCAAATGTAGAAAATGGCAAATTAGCCATTAGCACAATTAGCCACTAGCATGATTAGCTTGACATGTGAAAACATTAAATAGAACGACTGAGTGTGAAATTTTACCTTTTGGTGAGGATTTGGATATAACATCGTCATAACACTGTCCTTTGCTTCCATGAACCGGAAAGTAGCTAGCTATGTAGCTAATAAATACAACGTTGCATGATCATTTTCACTTTTGGCCGAGGTCCACGCTCAACTGAGTGATACTCTACATCAGAGGTGACTACAATTTCTCCTACGGGGCCGCATGAAGAAAAGGGCCACCTTTACATTCTCTAACTTTATTAAACACGCTTAAAACCAATCAATCAAACTAATTATTCATTGTAGTTATTTTTTAAAACCTGTTAAATGTAATAAGTCAAGTCAAGGCAAAATGTTTAAGGATATTTCATGTTTGGGGTGGGCCACAGTTCCGTAATCCACGAGATTACATCTGCCTCTGCCCGGAGCAGATCTCCACATTCATAACCAAAGCAAAAGTAATCTGTAATAAAATGAGACTTTTAAAAGCATTTACTTAAGGAGTGTAATTAATCATTCATGTGTTCACAAATCAGACCTTGACATAGACAGCAGAAAGTGGAGTTTTTTGTTTTTTTTGTTGACGAGATATTATTGAGAGTTGGTTCTATTTTAGTTGTAAAGAGTTTATTTGCGTATATTAGAAAAAAACTCTTGAAGTGCTATTTAGTAGCAGTAGTAGCTGTAGTGTTTGTGTCGCACCAATGCGGGAAATCGACAGCGGGCCACAAGTGGCCCCTAGACCGTAGTTTGGACACAGCTGATCTACACAGTATGTGATTATAGTGTAGCTAAAACTGTGCAACACATCTAATGGTGACCAACTTGATCACATAATTCCATAAACATCACTAAATTCAGTTTTATGAAAGAGTACATAGTTGCTAAAAGTCATATGTTACATTCCCGGAAAGCTGTTCAGCGTGGGCAAGTTTTGGTCGTTGTGGCTCATTTGCAGGGCCCGTATCATCCGCTGCATGGCGATGGCGTCCTCGCATTAGTGATGAGGACTGTGTACTTTAAGGCTGACAGTAATGAATGACTTGCTCTTTATGGACAAGCGGGGCGCCTCGATAAGCGATGGCCTTCCCTTACCAATTTGGCCGACGCGTCCAGACGTGCTCTTTCACCTTGCCAAATGACACATTTCTGCAGAGCAATGGCATTTGGGTATTGGTAACAGAATTACAAGCAGATCTCAATATGCTACAACTTTCATTTAATTAGACTTGATTTTTTCCCCCATGTAGTGTACATTGACTACATTACAAAAATAATAATAAAAAAATAAATACCTTGCATTGCACAACTCAAAGCCACCAAAGAACTTTTCACCGGCTTAAAAAGCTTCCTCATTGCCTATAGATGCCACAAGATGGTGGCACACCACTACTTTCCTATTAGACAGGGCTATGGCCTAACAAAATGAAGCAAATACTCTCACTTGATCACAGTATCTTGGCACCAAGATGGCACCAATAAATTAGAATAGACGGGGCTTTGGCTTGAGCACAAAAACAGAAAATGTGAGAACAGAAGACAGGTTCCCCAAAATATCTACGGCGAGAGCCGGTGAAACAACCTGCATGAACTAATGCACTTAAATAACTCCATAGGTTAACACCAGGTGGCGAGCCTGGCGGCAGTGCAGGAATACAAAATAATACAAAGTATAACAGGTATTAATTATTGCTTAACATTCAATTTGCATGGGATGACCCTCGACATGACTCTGCTGGACGCCTCAGGCAATAATTATGCTTATATATTTAATGATCAACACACATCTAATGTCGCATATTTACATCATATCCACCAGTAATTGTCTATGTTTTGTTTCGTTTATTAAAAGCCCCTTTAGTTCCTGACACATCTCAGGAGCTAATCTTCCTGGGGTCTTTTCAAATTCATTACAATCATTTCAAATAAACATATACATAAACATATACACACCTATTCTCACGCACATACACTAAACAACAACAAAAATAAATGAAAGTAAATGTCAATGCAGTCAAATGACATTAAATACATTATTGTAATACAATCAAATTAAATAAATAAGTATGCTCCAATTATTTTATAATTATCCAAAATATAAATGAATTTACAAATCCAACCACTCATTTTTCCAATGCTTACATGATATATATATAGCCTCATGTCATGTTAATTATTGAGTAAACAAAAGAAGTTTCAACTTCTTTTTAAAACTTCTCTTATTATTTTCTAATAACAAAAATCCAGCTAATGAATTCCATGCAACCATAGCTCAATAAAATACAGTTCGCTGCTTTTGGTTTGTTCTACATGAAGGCATACACACCTTGCTTCACTAACCTGACGTGTGCCATAACCATGATAATATGAAGGAAAAAAAAGAAACGTTGCCATGAATCATTTCTGGCGTCCTTCCTCTTTAGTCAGTATGATACAAAGTACTTGGAATCGTGATTGGTCTGACCACAAAACAGGTTTCCACTTTGCCACACTCCATTTGAAATAACCCGTGGCCCAGAGAAACGCCTGCCCTTCTTGGTCTGCTTTAGAAATGGCTTCTTCTTTGTACTGTGGAGTTTCATCTGGCAACGGCGGCTGGCACGGTGGATTGTGTTCACCCAGAATGTTTTCTGCAAGTATTGATGAGCCATTTCTGTGATTTCCCTTACAGTAAGCATTCCTGTTTGCGGTGCAGTGCCGTTTAAGGGTCCGAAGATCACGGGCATCCAGTATGATTTTTCGGCCTTGACCCTTACACACAGAGTTTGTTCCAGATTCTCTGAATCTTTGGATGATGTTATGCACTGTAGATGACGATTACTTCAACCTTTTTGCAATTTTTGGCTGGTAAACATCTTTCTGATATTTCTCCACTATCTTTCTGCACAACATTGGAGGAATTGGTGATTCTCTACCCATCTTGGCTTCTGAGAGACACTGCCACTACGAGAAGCGCTTTTTATACTCCAATCAAGTTGCCAATGGACCTCATCAGTGCTAACTGGTCTTCCAGATGTTTTTTTTATAAGTGCAATTGACTTTTCCAGCCTCTTATTGCTACCTTTCCCAACTTTTTTGAGATTTGTTGGCACTATGAAATTTACAATCAACATATTTTTCCCTTCAAATGATACATTTTCTCAGTTTAAACTTTTGACCTGTCATCTATGTTCTATTCTGAACAAAATATTTAAATGTGGCACTACCACATAATTGCATTCAGTTTTTATTCACAATTTGTATAGTGTACCAACTTTTTGGGAATTGGGTTTGTAAATGTTTTTTTTTTAAACTCAATCTGCATTTAACTGTTAACCAAGCCAAGTATTCATGCATTGTTATCGCATTTGTTCGGTATGGGCAACCCAAACACAATTCTTTCTGCTCTATTTTAAGCAACCTGTAACTTATTTAAATTACTTTCACTCATGTTTGACCACACCACTGATGCATAATCCAAATATGAAAGTACCAAAGATTGAACTAGCTGCTTGGCCGACCACTGAGGAATACATTTTTTACAATATTATATATATTATAATATACAGAGTTAACTTGACTGGTCCGTGATAATTTAATTAGTGTCAACTACTACACCTAATAATTTTGCTTCTTCCACTTGTTCAATTACGCTTATTTATTGTGTTTGTTGTAGTTAAGATCCCGTGTGTGTGGTTTTATGTGTCTATATGAGTTGTCTGGGTCTGATTTGTAGACAGCGTGTCACCAATCTGCGTATTTTGATATCTTCAAGTTAGCCTTGATACGTTGCCAATCTGTGCGTTTATGCTGCAGTCGCATTAGCAGATGGCTGATATGTATTGGATTTTTATTCTCATTTGGGAGAGGCTTGAATCTGAATGTATCCATTTCCATTTGTTTTTTTCCTCCTAATTTATGCTTCCATGACGCATATCCAAATTGCCCAACTAGAGAGCCAAAAAATAATAATTTTAAAAATTGGCATTGTCATGTAAAGCAGGCAGTGTGAATCAAGCCTAACAGGCAACAACGGTCCTGCAGTCTCACAGTGTTTTTACATGTATTCTACTACAGACGCTCCCCTACTTACGAACATTCGAGTTACGAACAACGGTACATACGAACATTTCTGCGCGTACAGTATGTCGAAAAATGTTCGGAAAGAGATGCTGTAAGTTAGATTTTGTATTGCGCGTAGTGCTTCTTTCCGCCGCTAATACCGACGATTGGCGCTGTGAGAGCTCATTGGAGGCTGAGCAACGTGTCGAGGAGGAGGAGGAAGAAACGCCGGTCCCCATGAAGCAGGAAATAACTTTTGAAGCCGATTCCAGCGACGACGAAGAATCTCTCATGATATAAAATCCTCCTCTTCCTCCTCCTCCATCATCTCCTTAAGCATCGAGTACATCTTCCAAAAGTAATTTAAACTTCATTTTATTTATCTTATTACGTACATGTACATACTGTGTGTGTGTCTTTCGCTCTCTCTCTCTAACATACGTAGTACAGTACAGTACTGTACGTATTCTCTCCATTTTATTAAAAGTTTTTTTCAGTACAAACCAATGCAGGTTACTTGTACAAGCCTTAAACATACTTATATAAACCTTCAATATACTTATATAGGCTTTAAACATAAATTATAATACAAAATATAGCACTGAAGCAACTTACGAACAAATTCACCTTTCGAACGATCGTCCGGAACGTAACTCGTTCGTAAGGTGGGGAGCGTCTGTACATGCTTATATTCATCACTTAACACACATGCATATAATGTCCTCCATTTTCCACCATCGCCAAAAACAACAATTTATTTCAATTTCCAACTAAACCTGTGTTATACAAGCAGTCCCTAAAATCCAGTCAAGCATGGGGTATTAACTTTTCTATTCCAGCGCACAGATGGAATTTATTTACAAGAGAAGATTGGCACATATGGTCATAAATGAATTAGACGTAGATACAAATATGTACCCTCTTGCGCACTCAAAGGCTTCAGCCACCTGTTTTAATGGACGTGCTGAAGTTTTCATCACTTAGAAATCCAAGCATGCTCGCGACGTGTATCCTGGTAATCCCATTTGAATGCCTCTTTTCTTTGATAAGAAAAAGCCGACTCGCCAGTGAGAACATCATCGGGTCACGTCGGCAGCAGTGAGCTGCGTGCCGTTATGTAAAATAAGTGTCTCATTAATTGGGCCTTTTCATATGGGGTTCAGGCCATTTTAATTCACAGGGCTTTGTTACCCCGATTGCGCGAGTCAGAAGATAATGAAAAACTTGACGCCGCATCCTCCCAAGTTATGATTTCAATTGCTATGCATGCCTTGATTTTCAAGGTCTGGAGTCTCTTTTGAATGGATGCCGGATATCTGGCTCCAGGGGTTAACAAGGAGCCTCTGCATCCCGCTTACCAATTCGGCGCAGGCTGGGGGCCCACGTGACATCGCATGCAATAGGCCCGGCACTTGTTTATATCTGCGGATCAGGCCTTCCACTGGCCGCAAATTAAGCATTCAGGCTGGGCCGCCTTGTTGTGCTCCGCTGTGACGTGTCTGGAGTACCAAATCTAAGTCGGCCGCCTTAGGTAGCCCGCAATCTTGCATGAGAGTAAGTTCTGAAGCAGCCGTATCTTTTGAAAAGACAACACTACACATTATTTACACTTGATAAATGACTGTATTCATCCGCCTCAATGGAAAAAGTGCATCAGTTTACAACTGGAGAGTCAATGGACATTATAGAGATGCACATTTATCTGGCAGCATACATTTTCTAACCTTTGACAAATACAGCATATGTAGTAGAAAAATATAGTCTATGTGAGTAAGGCCGGTGGGCAAAACATACTAGGGCCCCCAAACGTGTCATAAAAGTGATGAATAAAGAGTTATTTGATTTAAAGCAGTTATTTTGTATTTTAGTTTAAGTTCATATGCTGCAAAACAAATGCTAAACGTATCCCAGATGCTTTTGCTAGTTGCGTTGTTAGCACTGCTGTCAGTGTCAGGATGCAGTGGGTAGAAAGTGGAGAGTGACGCGAATGTGAATACAACAGCAGTTGAAATGGTAAACTATATTTAATGTTGGTAATGTTCTTATCCGCCTTCGTTCATTTGCTGACGTAATGGGCACAAAAAATGCCGTCTTCTATCCCAAATACTGCGGCAATTCTGATTGGAGAACGTCAGGTTTCATGTCAGCACACAACATGTAGCTGGCCTGGCTGAGTAAAAGTCAGCCGGATGTTTACCGTCCAGGTTAGGGACCGTCCACAACTTTTCCAGAGTGAAGAATGTCAATGGTAACTTGACTGCTAGTTTGTGCCTCTGTAATGCACAACTTGCAGACGGTCCCTAACTTTAATTCGCTACGGCCGGGCTGTATACAGTACGTCTTCCTTATCGAGCCCGAACTTTCATCTTTACTTTCGGCTGGACACAAATCTTTAGCGAGTCCCCAGTGGCTGCACTACTTTTGAAGAAGAACTTCTTTGCTATACGGCATAATTCCTCCTTTGATGTCCGCCATGGGACACAATAATTCCTCGTGAGACTCTTTGTAGTCATTGGCAGCCATGTTAATCTTTGCGTCTTACAGCACGCGATATGTCACGAAGACCATGACTGTCCAAACATGGCGGATACTGCTAAAATATTAATAGAAAGTACTATAAAATCATAATTGCTCAACATAATTGATGAGTTGAAATTAACTCATTCACTGCCATTGACAGCTATAGACGTCAAAAATAAATTTGAACTATTTCTATTTAACTCATTTTTGTTAACAAGAGTATGAAAACCTAGAAATATTTTTTTTGTACACTTAGAACAGATATAAAATTTGTGATTAAGTAAGTTAACTAGGGAAGTCATGCGATTAATTACGATTACAAATTGTAATCGCCCGATGCCCCTAATAAATCTTTTCTTTTTTTTAAACATAAATATATATATTTAAAAATTTTTAATAATCTTTTTTTTTATTTAAGAAAAGATTATTAAAAAATTAGGGGCGTCGGGGATTACAAATTTTAATCGTAATTAATCGCATGACTTCACTAGTTAACTCACGATTAATCACAAATGTTATATCTGTTCTACTACAATAAAAAAAAATCTGGGTTTTCATACTCTTGTTACCAAAAGTTGGGAAAATGTTAAACTAATAGAAATAGTTAAAAAAAAATGTTGACGTCTATAGTCATCAATGGCAGTGAATTAGTTAACCATGTTACAGGTTATCTGGTTTGTTTTTAATAAATCTTATGTTCCTTCAAGGACTTCATCTAGCTGACGAAATAAGAACATTTTCTCAAATTCACTCTTTTTAGTTGATAATAATCATTAATATTGAAAATCTGTGCAGTTCAAAGATGTTGGGGGCCCCAAGACTGTATTTGCCCTGGGCCCTCAAGAGACTAAACACACCACACCATGTGAGAGCAGCACTATTTAACATGTAAATACAATGTTTGTAAAACGCCTCCCGAATAAAAGTGTGTTTAGGCTGCATTGAAATTATGCTAAAAGGAAAGTGCTACACATATTGCAAAGACATGCATGCAACTAATTGATCCTTTCTTCCATGCTCAACAGAGGAAATGTAGCTCTCACTCTTAAATCATTACATTAGCACAATTAAGCATGAGTCATACTGAGAAGTGAGTCCCTTTCCTTTACTTGATATTTTTAGCCCTCAGGTCTTTTCACCTCTGCACAGCGAAAAGATTTGCTTCCGAGACAAACTGTCGCCGAGCTGATTTTTATTGTGACTCCTCTCCTCAATTAAAACCCCCACATTTTACACAGATCAATATGGAGGGAGTCTATAAAAAACGTCAATACCTGTAGAAAGTGTGCGACTTAGAGATACCGCCCCGTGTGTGCTCGGCTAACAAGTTCCCGCCTTTGAACTTTTTAATGTGGACGTTCTTTGTGAAATAGTAACACATTGATTAATCCATCTGTACTGATCTGAATTTCCTCAGAGTTGTGCACATCCCTTTGAAATATTCAAAGTTGATCTCTTGGAATAACCATTATACGGACCTCTGCTCTCCTTGGGGGCACGCCATGAAAGTGGCTGCATACAAATGAAGCCTCAGCCTAGCAGAGAAAACAAAAAAAGGCCAGGAAGGAAGCACATAATTTTGCTCTCAGAAATAGCAAGCTTGTTCATCGCAGGGCAAGTGTAAACAACGTTGCCTAATTGGTGCACACGTGTGACAGTCTCGCTACAAGACATTGTTAACATTCACACATGCATATTGTAATCCCATCCAACAAATATGAAATATGCCCTCGTTTATGATTGTAGATGGTCTGAACTGCATGGTACGTGGCTGTGCAACTACTTTTCATGAGTGGCTGAGTTTTACTGGATAGGAATGACTGCTGGTTTGAAAGAAGTGTAAAAGAAGCTCTGTGTTATACTAGAAAAGCCGTCTCTAAATATACCCAATTTGCTTCTGAAAAACCCTTTTTTGAAAAATTGTTTTTTTCAATGGTTCATTTGAGGCTAAGGATTCCTCTAAGAGCTGTTTTCAAAGCAGAGAACCATTTTTGGAAGGAGTTCTTTAAGGGCTGTTGAAAACATGGGTATTCGAGGATCCTTACTAGTGATTCACCGAATATTTGGCCACCGAAAATTTTCGTTCGAAATAAAATTCAAGCCGAAAGAATATGGCCGAAAGAGCATGTGTTGACGCAAGCAAAAAAAAAAAAAAAAACCGCTGCAAGCAAGTGTGTTGAACACCAAACACGGGAGTGAGTGTCCGCCTTGCTGCTTGCTGGCGTGTGTGAGTACCGGCAGCTTCATTGTGCACACCGGAGAAGGAGAGGGTCGCTTGGTAAACTATGTCGAAAAAGAGAGCGCTGCCGAGTACTGCATTAAAGGTGAGCCACTCTTTCTCCTGCAGCGCCTTCTTTTTTTTCTTTGATGAGAACCCCTCGAACGCTTCCACTTTTTCACTTGCATTCAGGTGGCCGTGCTAAATACTTTAGCTAATGTTAGCATTATTGCTATCAACAGTTTTAAACAAGTAAACATTTACCACTATCTCCGGTTGACTACAGATCTGTACAGGACGCCGTGTGTGACTTTGCAGTCCGCTCTAAAAGCCGATTGGCTGGTGCGAAGAAATGTATTTATTTGGTGAATATGTGAATGTGCCGATTTTAAGTGCGCCGCACCGTGTCCCGCTCTAAATAGCCTACAAATGTGTCATCGCACCGCACTGCACAAATCCTTTCCCGCCGGTGCATAGTACTGTACATTGACTATAAAGTGCAATTACACCGCCAGAAAATGCTTAGTTGCTCACCCCGCGTTTGGTTTTTAATGTACCATTCGCCAACATGTCTCAAACATGGCGGCTACGGTGATGGATTTTTTTTTCTGAAATAGAGTGATCGAGGCTTGTTGTTGTGCAAAACCAACATAAAAACAAAAGCAATATTTCTACTATTTTGCTAAAGTACAGTTTTGACTTGTAGGTGTTTCCATTGTTCTCATAATGTCCCACCTCGACTCTCGCGAGATCTCGCAGTTCTTGTAGGCGGTCATGTCACGCTAACGGCTCCTCATGAACGTCACGAGAATAAATAGTATGCGTGCATTGAGCCGCAGCAGCCTTGGCTCAATAAGACTTGTTGTCCCCTCAGGAAGCAATTCCGACACAAAAGCGAGTGGCTGGCTCTGTACTTCCTACTTCCTTTTCTTCCTTTTATCGGGCACATGACTACAGGAAATGCGGAAAAAAAGTGACTTCCATTTCAACATGTCTCAAAAAGCACCTCATGAGAGCGTAAATCTGAGTATAACGATAACGCACCTATTGAGGTCAATCGCGCCACCCCCAGCCTATTGAATTACTCTGCATCAATTCATTATTCTGAAATGGATTTGGCTTGACTTGGTGAGCAGGGTGACCAATTAGGTGTTAGGACCTGCCCACCAAACTTTGATGGGTGAGTTTGACAGATAACATAAATTAATGAAACACCGTGACACAGTGACCATGAAATAATTTATTAATTAAATAGAGAAATAATCATATATATATATAATCAAAGGTAATTTCATTAATTAATGACACATTTAATAACACATTGATTTATTTAATTCCATATTTAATTAATAAATAAACCATTTAATTAATTAATGACACATTTATTTAATTATTGAATGGTGTATTCATTTATTTAATTTTGTCACTTTTGGTCCTCCAATGCCCGCGCATCTTGAAGTCCCAAATGTGGTGCCTCAAAATGTTGTTTCCCAGCAAGAACATCTTGGATCGCAATTTTTCTGTTGGACCAAATTAGCATTAATGCTAATTTGTCCATTTATTCAATTATGTTGGTGGGAAATGGCAAGCCGTTCCTTTAGTACAAAATTTTATTTGATTTACATTCGCACCTCCTGATATTACAACTAGGCAATGAATGGGCTGCGCATTTGGGCCTTCAATAGAAATTTACCAGATATAATGCACCTCTTTATGCCACAATGATCAGGTCACAACAACAACAGCACCCCCCCCCCCCCCCCACACACACACACACACAATACAGCAAATATTTCAGCCACCTACATTATATGGAGCAGTTCATAATTAACTCATTCACTCATTAATCATGAGTTAACTATTGAAGTCATTCGATTAATTACAATTAAAAATTTTAATCGCCTGACGCGACTTAAAGATAATTAAGAATTCAGGGCGTCAGGCGATCACAATTTTTCATCGTAATTAATCGCATGACTTCACTAGTTAACTCACAATTAATCACAAATTTTAAATCTGTTCTAAATGTACAATAAAAAAATACTCTTGTTCACAAAAGTAGAAAAAAATGTTAAACTAATAGAAATAGTTTAAATGAATTTTTGACGTCTATAGCTTTCAATGGCAGTGAATGAGTTAATATTTATCTAATAAAACATCACAAATGTGAATTAAATACATCATGCACACTAAAGATATGCCGATTGAATTTGTCGATGTGTGCAGGTTGATTTTTGCTCGTGGATCAAGGGTGCTCTTACCAACCAATCACAGTACATAAAAATGCTAATGTGTTTTTGGCCCTGCTAACCAGCCCTCTGAAGCAAATTCCAAATTTGATTTGATGCAGAAACAGCCGCTACTGTATAGTGAAGTTTACATACCATTAGCCATGTAGCAGCACTGATTCTCGGCAGATTACAATGACATGGCTTGAGAGAGAGACTGAAATCTGATGGGACTAAAAAAAATAAAATCTAGCATCCATACGGTAAGTACTGGAAGCAATGCAGCCAAGAGAAACGCTGATCACTGATGTGTTCAAGGAGACCTTTCCCTTTCTACTTGTTAACGTGTCTTCAGTTGGTTATTTCATGTCTCAAAAAAGTGCCTACAGATCTTTTTTTAATACACTTGAATGCCTAAAGTTTCCCCGTAGCATAATCTCCATTACCCATGAAGCATTGCGTGTCCATGCGATGGCATGTACTCTGAGCACACGTTCCTCCGCACCTTGTTGCACCATCTGCGAGCCAGACCCCCGCCCCCTCCCTCCGTCCAGCTCCCACTTCCAGTCTCAGCTGCTCATCAGCGTTTCATTTTGTCTCCCAATATGCATCGGTGTTAGCCTCTCAGCTGTTGTCTGCGTGTCTGCTTGACTTCAGCCGTGAAAGTGCAACAAGGCTCACAGCGTTGTCTGTGGCACATGGCCAGGGTGATGCAGCTTTTTAGTAAGCCTTGTGCATTGTGATACATTGCAAACACACAGCAGCACGATGCGCTAGTGGTTAGCGGGTCTGCCCCGCAGTTGAGAGGTTTGAATCTCTACTCGTTAAGTAATTGTAGATTTCAGTTCAATGCACACGGCAACATGTCTCTTGCAGCATTAATGTTTTTAGTCCACACAAAGAAGAACTCATGATGAAAACCTTGTGTTACAATCATCTTAACTTGGGGGGGGGGGGGGGGGGGCTTGTTATGTGCCACTTTTTCATGACTGTCAATAATATATTTGCATGCCTTTGTGTCTCCTGAGTCAAAAGTTATTTACTTTATTGGCACAGTGGGTATTCTTCATTAGACACACAGCTGCATGCTTTACAATTTGCACACATGCAATCCAAGCATATGGGCCAACTATGAAGCACACAAGGTGATTTATGTAACATTTCGAGCAGATTTTAGCAACCCTCTTTATGAATGAAGCTGCCATTGTTTAATATGGATCCAATTACCAAATGTTGCCTTGATGCGGAATAAGTTGAAGGTTGCCTCCCGTGTTTGTTCTGTTCATTAAAACGCACAATAATGCAAGGGTTCTAATTAAAATCTCTAATTAAGACTGCGTGTTGACAAAGAGCAGATCACACTGTAAGAGCCTCCAGGGGCAGCAGACGCACTGCTATGAAATGCTAATAATGAAGCAGGCATAGAAATGTAGCAAATACTCTTAACTGCACTTTATAGAGCAGTAAAAAAAAATATCTTAGCTGAAACAAAGTGCTGTGCATAAATAAAGTCAAACATTAAACATCAAACACAACAATAATAATAAGAAGAACCATAATAA
Source organism: Vanacampus margaritifer (assembly GCF_051991255.1). Lineage (NCBI taxonomy): Eukaryota > Metazoa > Chordata > Actinopteri > Syngnathiformes > Syngnathidae > Vanacampus > Vanacampus margaritifer. The sequence continues at coordinate 20,998,563 of NC_135433.1, forward strand.
TAAGAACTAACGGATTGAATAGATAAAGCATACTATTCCATTTTAAGAAAAGTATACAAAAATACCATCTTACAAAAACATAAAAGCAGTTGGTGACATCCTGCAGCACCTCTTCAGTGTCTTTGACCAAACTGTCAAGAGTAGAACAGGGATGGGCAACTTAAAGGCAGGCGGGAGCAACACATTTTCATTAGCCCCACACCTCCTAATGATGTATAGCAAAAATTTTATTTTGTATATGGACAAAATATTTGTGAAATGCATGCTCTTACTGTATTTCAGTTTTGATGATAGACTTACATTTCTCAGTGTATAGAATATCCATTATAAAATGTTTTGAAGAAAGCAACAAACTAACCACATACTGTACACATACTACTTTTTTCAGTGCAAAGGATTCTCTTGCATAAAAATGACATATTAAGGAAGGCACATAACTGTTGAACAAGAAACCAACATAAAGGGCAAGAATTCCTTTTGTGCATTTTCCCAACAATCAACTCACTCAGAATTTCAATATTACTGAGTTAGAATGTTTGTCCTGCATATAATTCCAAATCTGCAAATAAAGTATTAGGCCTACTCACGTTGTAGTACAGTGCATTTTATTCCAATATTTTTACACGATTAGGATTTTTCCCGTTTTCTAAAAAACCTACATATAGATTTTTTTTGAAAATTGATCAAGGCCCATGGGCCGCCTGCTGCTCATCCCTGGTGTGGAAGTTGTGCTGAGACTGCCCAGAGGAGGGAGTGGAGAAGAGCCGCATGCACTCCCAAACTTCATCTCAAATTTTCCGCACATGTTATAGTGTTCCTTCCTGGGGTTTCATTTTTGTTCAAATTAGTTAATTAATTAATTATTTGTTCGAATTATTCGACCACCAAACTGTAGACAAAATGTACTTTTAACTGAATAGAAGTCTAGACATTCTTTACAAATCTTTGTTTGAGTCAAGGCCGGTTTTGGTGCTTATTCAATACACAATTATTTTTTTTCAAGTTTTGTATTTGATTGCCCTGTCCTTTGCTCAACAGCACACACTGTACTCGGAGACACAAAAGTTCTTTAAAGATTTCATTTATTTAGAAATAAGTTGGACGCAAATTTTTCAAAGTGCAGAAGTTAGTTGAATCACTATTAAGAAGGTACATGATGGACAGTCTCATCGTCTCATGCTGGACTTCAGTCACACATCCACTTTTCCCTCGTCTTTGATGTCGATGAACAACAATCAGTCAACAGATGGAGGATCATCGTCTCTCCAATTAATTGAATTGAATTGAATTGTACGACGGTGTCAAGAAAACGAAGAAAAAGGGCGGATAAACTACAGCTTTAGCACTAGCTGCAGTGGATAGTGTGTGTCAGAGGAAACTGTTTAATTGAGCACAGCTTCCCGCTTCACGGATCACGGCAGCAAATCAAACTGATCCGTGCTGTCACCTCCACAGAAGCACCGTTTCAAAGCTGTTCCGTTTTATTCTCATTCTGATTTGTTTGAATATGCGAAAGAGGAATAAAAGCAGGTCAGGTCTGTGGGAATTAATACAACGCTGATGATAACAACACCCAGTTGTCATTTTTGGTACAGCTTTCTGTATGGAGTCCATACTATATATATATATATATATATATATATATATATATATATATATATATATAAGAATGCCAGTGACTAATCACAAGTCTAACATATATTCTTTCTGGACCAGATTAGAACAGAGGCGTAGGTTACTGTGATCCCACACTGAACACAGAAAGATGCATATTTGTTGTACACACAAAAATGCAACCGCAGCATTTAAAATGTCTTCACTCTGCTGCCCGATTTAAAAAATGATCAGATTTGTTCTGTGTGGACAAAAAGCATGAATGTCATACAACCTTTAGTGAGTTCCTGTTTACATGAAAGAAGCAGTATTGCATTTTGCATTGTGTTCCTTTATGATAATCAATGTGAATGAACCGTGACCTTGAAACCAAGGTCCTTATTGAGATGTGATTTTTGGCATTCCATTACAATCTTACTATTACTTGTAATGCAAATGATGGTAATTGCTGCTCTCCTACTTTATAAAGGAAAGAGAAGATCACATTTTGGCTTGTGAATTTATCCAGAAAAAGGTGTAAACAGCGTACGAAAGGATGGTTGGCTTCCAGGCTGCGAGCGTAACGGAGCTGACAGGTTCTCCCATCACTGCCAAGCGTGCCATGATTTGCCCGGCGGCTAACCGCCAATCGTGGCACCGCATGCTAACGCCAAGTCAAACATGGCCGCTAATTGTAAACAACTTGATCTGTAGGAATCAGTAAGCATAGGGGTTTGATTGACAGATGGCCGTCATTGTTGCGATGAAAGGAAAAATTAGGACATTGTACAAATGACTCCATGTTTATATGCTATTGTTTGGGAGACTCCCTGGTCATTTTATGAACAGAAAATGTATAATTGAAAATGCAAACCTGAAAGAAAAACAAATCAGTAGTACATAGCATTAAAATGAATGTAATCAGTCACAGCCTGTCCAAGAAACATGGGGAAAACAAACAGAGGGAGACAAAATGGGAAGCTTGGCCGTTATTAAGTTGAAAACAAAAGAAACATAAGGAATGGGGAGGGAATAAAAACAAGATTCAAGCTCTGGTCCTAACAAAGTACATCACTGCACATACATCATAGAAAGACATCACACCAGGATTCAAGACCTGTGGAACGGAGTGGGACAAGGAAGGTACGGGGGCCGTGACACCCTATAGCAACTGCAGCCTTTTCAAAGCCAGGGCATCTGCAGTGCACCTGGGTCATCATGAGGGAAAAAAAGTGTGTGGGAAAGCTAACAAAGGCAGTGAAATATTAAGGATGTGTACTGTATGCATTGCGTGGAATCATGAATTGCGTAAGCGTAAATCTGTGTCAAATGTCCCAGCTGGCACATCAAAGCATATTATCTCATTGCCATGGAGACAACCTTGGCTGGCCTAATCAGGAACATGGAGCACAGACGAATGGAGGGAAGTGACGATAAGCCATACTTCAGCGTCCGGCAGCAGTCAACAAGCTGACAAAATGTTCGGTTAGCCTTGAGCGGCATCAATTGGCTAAATTAGCAATCAATTTTTCAAGATAAGACGCCTACTGTACTTCTCCATGTTGGTAACCATTATGAAAAGTTACTCAAGAGTCACAGCCAACCTTCGAGTCAGTTTGTTCGTTGGCTGAGTCTGTGTGTTGATCGCTCGTCCCACACCATCCAAAATGAGTACCAGCTTGCTCACTTCCATTAAAGCTGCTCCCATCTTAATTTTTTTTTTAATAAATCAGGAAAATAACAGCTCCAAAGAGCAGTTTCCCTCTTATCGGAATCCCAACAATGTAGCTATCCTTCACATCCTCGTCAACAAAATGTGTCAACAGCATCATCAACAGAAAAATGAAGCTCTAACCTCAAGCTTACATTTTGACCTCAGTTTTGATTCAGTTACTGATCAAGTTTTACACTAATATTGACATGTGACAAATAAACTCAGAATGCATTTTTTTCTGATTAATTAGTTATATTGATGTGTGTGTGTAATCTGTGGGTGAATCTTCTTTGTAAAGAATATATTTTATTTGGAGCTTCTGCGCCTCGACTTGACATCGTCAAACTCCACGTAATCAAGATCAGTATTGTGCGGCACCGTGGAGCTGCAGGGCATCCGGACAGCGAACCCTCAGCAGGGCAGTGGAACGGTTTCGCGGTAGGCGAAGAAACGAACCAGCCTCAGTAATTCTAAAGGAATCTTTTATCAAGTAGAATATTCACAAGCAGGCGAATAAGCGGAGTCAAGGTTGTCAAGTTGTGGGCCAAATTGGGAGTTGTTTTGTTTTATTTTTATGTGCAGAATGCAGATGTTAAAAACATTGACTTGCTTTAGATGCAGTCTACACCACTGCCCAGCCCTCCCAAAAGCAGCAGTTGTGATGGCTTTGACAGCTCACACTCACTCTTTGAATAATTTATTTGATGAATATGGTCACCACATTCCAATCCAGTCCCTCGGAGTCACTTTTAAACTGACTGCGTTTGGGAACCTGACATTTGATTGAATGACTAACCAACCCTTTTCCGGCGACGAGAAACTTGCAAATCATCACTTGTCAACATTACATAAAGCTAATAATGGCAGCGATAATCACATGGTTTGCTCACAATATTGCGGCTACCACCATGGGAGTGCATTCAAGGTTACCTTTTGAGCTATTTGTGACAATTTATCCACTTGTTGGAATCCCCAAGCCCGGTTATGAAATTATTTTTAGATAATGATTTTTGGGGGTAGAAATGCTTATATTTTTCACGTAGTTTTGTAAATTCTTGCCTGAATTCAGTGTTTACTCTGTGAGCATGAATTTTTAATGAACTTATACTCAAACTGGACTTGAGTGGACACAAGCAGTACGATCCAGCAATCGCATGTTATCAGAGTTCATCTGGAGTTTTCTTGTGTTTGCACTTCTTTTTACACTCGTGACGGTTTATTGAGATGCACACGCTATGCAAACGCCAGCTGCGTCCATTTTCATACATGCCACAATGAAAACCTCACAAGGGCTGCTTGTGTGTGTTCCTACCTCTGTGTCGAGAATGAGTTCATTCTTTTCAAGGGGGTCAATGTGGCGACAATTTTAGCCAATGATGTATCCTCGGCAGTACGGCCCGGCATTTCTCAACTGTCATCACCATCCCGCCTCAATTACTGTGAAGGATTGTCCGGGGCAAGGTCGTTGGCTCAGTCACGAGTTTCCCCACATATACAAACAGCGTTTGTGTGAGTCTAAAAACCCACCAGCCACTGGACTCTTTTCCAGGTACACCTGCACTAATAAGTCTCAGTTGATGCTGCTGATTCAACAGTAAGAAGATTATTATTGTGGTTGGAGACATTTAAATATCTCCTCTACATGCAAAGAAGGGTAATCAACTTGAAGATAATGCAAGCAGAGGGAGGGGGAAAAAAATCCAGGGTCTATAGTATATCTAAAATGTGCAAACGTCAGAGCTGTCATTTACACTGCGCTCGCCTTTCTTCTGGGTTCATTCAAGTGTTGCAGTGCAGCATTCCGAGTTCATGCGCACTCGAGAGGATTGCACATGAAACGTTAAGGCCTCCTCTTAAGCCAGTTCAACTTGGAAATAAGGAGATGCAATAAGAAACGGAAGAGCTTTGACTACATATATGAAAATACATGCACTTCCAAAACGATTGACATTTATTGTTTGTGCAAAGCCTAAATAAATTCTTAAATTATTCTGAAGATTGCTGTGATACTGTATTTTTTAAGTCACCAGTTTCTTCGTTCTATTTTTTTAATTAAAATGTATTGTGCTTGATTAAGTCATTTCCTTTTTTTCAATTCAAATGTATGTGTCATTTCATTTATTTATTTAAAAGAGTACACCACTAATAACTCATTTTACAGTATTTGATTAGGCATTGTGTATAAGAAAAGTGCAAATACAGCATGCGACACATCACAATGACCATGTGACCCGATACTGTACTTAATGCAAAAATATTCATAAAAAGTAATATAAAATCCTAATTGTTCAACATAAATTGACCATTTTTTTAAGGAAGTTGAAATTAGCCGAGTTGAAATTAACCATTTCACAGAACAGCTGGTTAGTTTTTCCTAAGTCTTGTATTCTTTTAAACATTGTATTTATTTACCCCTCCGTGAGCCGTCACCCTGGTAGCCCACCATTCATTCCTATGGGGGATTTCGACCCCTGGTAGCCCGCCATTCATTTCAATGGGGAATTTCGACAACGTGACAGAATGATCCGACCTTGACAAAGGGGAGACAGGAGACTATATACACACACACTAACGACACAACAAGACACACCTGGAGCAAGACACAAGTGGCTGAGGGCACGGATTAGTTGACACGAGGAAGGGCAGGATTACACTCAACAAGAACAAGGGAGACACACAACCAAAAACAGAAACCAAACATGACACTTTGTAGGGTCACCCATGGATTACAGGTCCTAAGTGAGGGGCCAGACCAAGCATGGACCAAAAGACCCCTTATAACATTATTGATTGATGTTTTCCTTGCCTGGACGTGAGTCACCGGGGACCCCCTCTGGAGCCAGACTCGTTGGCGAGCGCTCGGTGGCCGGGCCTGCCCCCGTGGGGCCCGGTCGGACACAGCTCACCAATCGTGGGAGGGGTGCGTAGAGAGTCGGGCAGCAGGCAAGGGCGGGGACCTTGACGGATCGATCCCTGGCTCTCGGGACATGGAATGGCACCTCTCTGGCGGGAAAGGAGCTTGAGCTGGTGTGCGAGGCTGAGAAGTTTCGACTAGACACGCCTCCACGCACAGCTTGAGTTCTGATACCAATCCTCTCGAGAGGGGTTGGACTCTTTTCTACTCTGGAGAGCAGGTGTTGGCATATTCATTGCCTCCCGGCTTGGCGCCTGTACGTTGGGGTTCACCCCGGTGGACGAGAGGGTAGCCTTCGAGTGGCGAGGACGGGTCCTGACTGTTGTTTGTGCCTATGCTACATACAGAAGCTAAGACCCTTTTTGTAGTCCTTGCAGGGTGTGTTATAGAGTGCTCCCCCTGAGGACTCCCTAGTTCTGCTGGGGTACTTCAACGCTCACGTGGGCAATGACAGTGAGACCTAGAGGGGTGATTGGGAGGAATCCCCCCCCCCCCCCCCCCCCAGGTCCCGATTAGAACTCGAGCTGTGTTTTGTTAATGGACTTCTGTGCTTGTCACTATAACAAGCACCATGTTCAAACATAAGGGTGTCTATAAGTGCACTTGACATCTGGACACCACTTTTGGCCTACATTGGATTATATTGCCCCATATCTACTGTCACTCCTTGGAGAATTCATCAGTTTATACTTGCATGCTTCTATTGATTATTGTAGGCTGAACCAGTAGGAAGTAGCACACTATTCAATCAAGTCAAGCTGAATCTATTAAAACACATTTGTTTCCTGTAGTGTGTGTGTGTGTGTGTGTGTGGTCTTGTTTTTGTTGCATAGTGGGGCCCGCATTCTGGGATTTCACAGAAATGTGGGGCCATTTTGCTGGGACCCACAAGTTTAGACCTCTTTTTGAGGGTCAAGACTTGGTTTTAGAGTTTAGGTTTGAATTAGGTTATGGTTGAGGTTAGGGTAAGGCAATCATTTTTGATGGCTGGGATTAGGGTAAGGGGCTAGGAAATGCATTGTGTCAATTAGATGTCCCGACAAATATAGTAAAACAAACCTCTGTGTGTGTGTTTGTGTGTCTGTGTGTGTGTGTGTGTGCGTGCGCGCGCGTGTGTTACAGCTCTCCTGGGATGAACAGCGCGGATTTCCAGCATAATGTAGTCGTTTTTTTCTTCTTCTTTACTTTCTCCCTCCTCCCTGACATTGTAGGCAAAATGCAGGTGCATTCATTATCCTGTAATTACCCTGCTGTTGGTCTGGTGGTGTATTATTCATTACGTGCTACATTCCACCCGCGCTGTTGTGACAGCAAAGGTAAAATAAGCGAGCATCATAGAGCGCATCAGCTCTACGGGCGTCATTAATGAGAAGGTAAGAAAGTTGCTCTCAAGGCCGCCTTGAGGAGATCTGCCACTAATCAGTTTCCCGTCCACTTAGTTTTACCTTCATTTTACGACGTCATTGTGCGTCAAAGTGGAAACAGCTGGTGGGAGTGAAATTGCTAAGTAAGTGATGCTTGGCTCGTGTCGTCAACACGATGCTCGCTGACACATCATGTTTCAAGGGGGCTTGGAAAGCGGGCCAACTTGTGAGGATTCCGGGGGAAGCATGAAAGTGAAGCGGGATGGTGAGTCACTCTTTTGGACTCAGCATCTCAGCAAGTAAAAGATTGTGAAAGTCATGCGAGCAGTCATGCGGATCACAGGGTAGCGCGGTGATTCCGTGTTTCACCTGCCTCACAGTCAATGAGGGCCGGGGTGGGAATCTCAGTTTGGGGCTTCCTGTGTGAAATCAGCATGTTTTCGGTGGCTACTCCCAGAATAGGTTTGTATTATTTCAAGATGCAATCCACCAATCCACAGGAAATGATTGCAACACACTTGTAAACAAATGCGAAGAACCAAGAAAACATAGCAAAATGAGTCACATTGACCCATATTTCAGAATTGGTTTCGGCATAATCAAAAAGAGAATGATAATAGCTTTCCTGTGACATCTGCTGCACGCTCAGCTGCTCTCTCTGCTTCTCAGTCCAGCAGAAATATGAGTTATTCTTTGCAGAGGATAGAGAATATACGCATGTGAATATTGTCATATGGTCTGTCTACATGTGTTGCAGCACTGCAAATGTAGGAAAGCAAGGCAGCAGGGATGCGGTAAAAAATGTTAAGTTTAATTAAAAAAAAAACAAAGAGGTGAAAAAAGACACAACCAAGTTCAACAGCCAAAATCAAAGTAACAAATTGAACAATTGATTGATTGGTTTATTGGTCCCTGTGGGGAAATGAATGTCTTACATACATCACAGACAGGCAGTGGACACGACAATATACATGGCATGAGACGGATTTAAATTGTAAATAATAAATAAATAATAAACAGAGAACCTGACGTGGTGAAGACTGAACAAGATGCAAGGGAACAACGAGAGCCCGGACAGGAACAACAATGGATCGACACAGATGGAGGGGAAACAAGAGACCAAATACACACGAATGAACACAAAGAGAGACACCTGGACAAGATACACATGGTTGAGGGCTCTGATTGGCCGACAGAGGACAGACAAGCACAAGTGGGCGTGATTATACTAAACAAGACAGACGATGACAACAAGAAACCCAAGGAAAAGGAAGACAACACAACCTGCCAAAAACCGAACCCAACCAAAACCAAACCCAGACCATGACACATAGAAGAGATGTAGTGTAATTAACAAGATGAAAGAAGAGTCCGAGAAGGTCTCCTACTAAGCTGCATTATGGTCCTTGTTCCCAGAGAGCAGAGGGAATAAACGAGTGAGTGTGAGTATTGTCATATGCTTGGTTTGCTTGTGCTCTAGCTCCACGTGTGTATTTATAATACCATAACATCTATGCTAATTTTATTACAACTATATAAAACGATATTCAGTTTTCATCTGGGTCGTATCGCCAGTGATAAATGAGGCACTACTGTATTGTGGAGACCCTGATTTAAAGCTAGTCGCCCATCTTTGAAAGAAGTTAAGACGTGCAGTCTGGAGAAATACCCTTCAAGCCAACCTGGTTGCACTTTTGGTGCTGCTTTATCTTGGACAGCACTCTAAACTTTAAGCCCATTGTATTATTCATGACAAAAACAAGTCTGTGACTTGTTTTACAAATGAATAATTTGGCATAAAAGGTGGCTCAAGCAAACAAGAGGCCCGTTTCTTCCTGACATGCGCTCATCAGCCAGTGAAAAATTGAAAGAGTACAACATGATTACATGTTTATGAATTCAACATTTATAAAGCGCGCTCACTTGTACACACACAACCTTATTTGCATGAGAAACACCTGATCTAAGGGCCAATCAACCGTCCATCTTTGTTAATTGCGTTCCGGGACAAACATTCACCGGCAGTTTCTTGCTCGAAGCCCACCTCCCAGGCGGGTTTTCATCAGGTTGCGGGGGACCCCTCATTTCTCGCGCCTCGCAGACTTTCTGCAACACAGCAACATTTATATTTCAGCGGCTGCATATGAATTATGCACAGCAAAGCGGTAAGAAAGGGTTTAATGATGTCTCGCCGGTGCAAGCTAGCGATCGGGCCCGTCTGGGCTGCCGGGTCGGCAACGTCGACTCGACCTCATCCCCATGCCTTAACGCAGTTTCAGGTTTGCAGTCAGCGCACAGATTTGGGCGAGGACCTCAGGTTCCGACCCTGTCAGAATATTGATGGGAGCTGACATCTGGTGTAATGATTCTTTGTCAGCCAAGAAACGAGCGGACGGGCCCAATTCGGCTCGTATCGCGCACTGACTTTTAATTAAGAGTCCTCCACCATCTCCTTTTGACCTCGTCATCTCCAGACGCCGTTGATTTTGTGTCAACGCCTGAACGCGTCACCCCGATGCAAACCGCTGCAAGCTCCGTAATGGTGATTTGATGAATACAAACTCGAGATCTAGAACATGGCTCCTCGATTAAAAGTTAAACAGGTTCACTGCTGGAAAATGTATTCAAGCCGAGATCAGGAACATTGTCATGTAGGGCATGCATTATAATTCACTATGAAATATGTATCTGTGACTGCAAATGCAACAATATTTCTTGTTACTCGTGTATTTTCTATGAGAAACGGGAGTTGCCGCGGAGCAGTGTTGAGTTGATGAAAAACAAAAAACTCCTTTGACAACCTTCTTGATTGGAAAAAGATTGTCTGGTTAAATATAGCTGATGCCAAAGCAACTGCAGTCTCACCAAAAAATGCCCCCCCCCCAAAAAAAATCTTTTGTGCAACCCTTCTAACAGGGTGCAGGCAACGTACAGAGCGAATATCTAATGCTACTTCTTGAATATGTGTGCCATAGTGTCGCAGAGTGTCTTTTGACACTACAGGCTCTCCAGGCAACAATTTTGTTTTTGTTCCTCCCAATCCTGCAAAGACACCAGAGTTATAGCGTATTTCCACTGCAGCCCAGCAGCGCACCGTTCAAAGCCAGCACGGTGTTGGCGAGCGTTTCCATTACAGCTGACCGTGTCGGAAGTGGACCGTGCAGAGCTCCTCGCGGCCCTCACGCCTTTGTTGTGCCAGAGCGAGCCCAGGACATGACGTTAAACACCACGGCAGTTGATTGGGCGGTCGGTTCTGTGATGCCATCAGTAACGGACATCGGCGAGAGGGGAAAAAAACTTAGCAGCCGTGTCCTTTTCAACAAGTGTTCGTCTTCTTCTTCGCTGCCACTGCTATCAGCGTGTATAGCCTCGAGGGCTTTCCGATGATAAAACATCATCCTTTTCTTCGCGGCGGCGATCCTCCTTGCGTTGCGAGCTCAGAAAAAAGGGCCACATCCGAAGCACCACAAAAATCAGAAACAAACAAAAACAACGATCAACTGATACCGGGCAGCGTCGTCCTCCATGGTTTCCGTGTTTTGGTTATGTGTGGTTTCCCGCGCTCGACTATTGTGTTGCAGCCGGTTATGCGCTACTTCCGCCCAGCGTCCCAGATGCACATTGGAGGTGGAAACGCAGTGCGTGCGTGGGTTGGGCTGAGCTGACCCACCAGCGAGCCGAGCCGAGCAGTGCGGTGTTGGGCTGCAGTGAAAATGCGCTATTAGCCATCTGCGCATATGTAAGTCTTAAATTTAACAGCTACAGATGCTTACTATAGTGAGATGAAAAAAAAAATCTTTTTCAATGCCTTAAGCCTTCTTTGACTCATGGGTAAACCTTGAAAGCTTTCAATTGCATGTTGGAATGTCAGGCTTTTTGTTTACTTTTCCTATGAAGTTCAAACAGTTCAGTGGGTCTGCGACAACAGATAATCAGCACTCACCAACTTCATAGTTAAATATAGAAAACTTGTCGGAGTTATTCTATATTGTCATATACCACACTACTTTGCGGTTTTCACACTTAAACTTAACTTTGAAAGAGGAAGTTGGGGATTTTTTTTGCTTGAAAGCATCCCAAAATAAAATAAACTTTAAAATTAAATAAATACTATTTCTACAATTGTATACTATTGCAACAATATCATTAAATTTCACACTGAACTGGAAGAACTAATGCAATATTTATGAAACTAGAAAATGCTGGAAAATGGAAAAATTAAATACAATAAATAACTTGATTTTTTACCTATTTTGGATTTAAACATCATAAAGTAATATTATAAAACTGAACAGTGCTGTTTCCTTGTTTTAAAGTACAACATGAACCATTTACAGTGGCTTGCTTCCTCACCGTTTGTCCGACTAGCACACACCCAATTGCCCCCCTTGCAAAGCAGCTCCAAATGAACCGTTTGATTGGCTGGGGGATTGCAAATGTATGCGACTGGTCTGTGTATTTCCTGTAGGCATACATTTCAATTTCAAGCCTTGGTTGAAAATAATCTAATAATCGGATCTCTGCACTAGAATCGCCTGCCTTTTGACCACATTTAGTTTGACAATCAAGGTGATTATATACGTACACAGTGTGCTTTATGGAGAGCTCCATTTTCATTTGTAAGCCTCCTAAAACAACAGAGGGTCTGTTGGGGAGGGAAAGGAGGAGTAAGACAAACATTTGATTTAAGCCGCGGGACAAAAATTAATCATTTAACATCCATGAGCTGTTATTTACACTTCACTTGGTCACGTAAGTAAGAGCTTTGCCAAAAATAGAATGGAGTCATCTCTAATACATCTGAAAATAAAATCTTTCAATGTAGGATTTAAAAGGGAAGTGTAATAATATAGTCATTAATTATTTGTGGTTCAATAAGAAAATAATAAGAGTCCAATGTATATGGAACCTCAGAATGTTGTTTACCATTACCTTACTGTTATTTTTCCATGAGGGTCAATCATTTTGGCTCACCTGTTTTCTGAAGCTGAGCCATGATTGGCCTTTACCTGAAACCTGAGCAACTGGGATGTGCTGATTACTCATATTCCAGAAGCGCAACAATAATTAGAATTCCGTGTTAAGACTAATGGGTGCACATTATACAACATATAATTGTAAGGAATATGTTTGAGTTGACTTTATACCTGTATGGCATAATAATGTTCAATTATGAGCTCAAAGTAACCTGTTAAAATAGTTTTATGAAGGCTAAAATTCAAGTCCGTCATCGTTATTTTAACCGTGCTTCATCATTGCTAAATTAGAGACGCTATTTTTTTGGGACCGTCAATAAATTTCAACAGTCCGTCATCATGCCGATCATGATGAACTGGTAATGTTTTTCAAATGAACACATTTTAAATAACATGACTAGCTCAAATTAAGTATTAAATATTTGATTTTCTCATATTTCGCCGTTCTGGATGGAACTCTTCTTGTTCTTCTAATTTATCTCCTTCTGCTTTGTCTTCTTCATCTTCTTGTCTTAGTTTACTGGCGGACGTTGACAGTAACAGAAGCAACGCAAGATGGCTGCTCTCTGCCTTCAGCCATCAGGGCCGACTGGCTTTAAGGATTAACCAAGTTTCCATTGTCAGCGAAACGGGAGTCCATCAGTCGGTACAGACCCATTTATTGACGATTACATTGACGGACGAAAAAATATTAAGTTATAAAGTTTCTCGTCATTCCTTATTAATCAACAAAACGGGCATCCGTCACTGTGAATACTATTTTACATTCACAAGCTATTGGTCTTCCCAATAACAAGGCAATGTCCGTCATCAAGGTGACTTGTTGACAGCTACACTACATAAACTTATTGTGTATTTAACACTGGAGTAATCACACATTGCTGTTTTTGCATTTTGGAATTTGGAATAGGCTAATTTAGGACGTATTCAAACACTTGGCCCAGCTGCCCTGTGTTTGTTTTCCAAGAAACAATGTGAAACTAATTGGTCAACTGTGAATGAGAAGGTAAAAGGCAGCGTGTTGTCCTCCTTCTCTCGCGGTAGGAGTGGCCGTGTTTCCCTGTGATGGGTGTTAACTTCTGTTGTGATTGTAAATAATCAACACGCACACCCTGACACACGTTCACAGATCCAATACGAGCATAATACATTGATTGAGAATGTCAGAGAGCTCTTCAGTTCTTTGAAATGTTTTCATGTTTTATTTTGGAACTAAGAAGTAAGTAACAGCTGTCAGTAGGATTCAGTGCAGCAATTATAAATACATTTGTTCTCTTGTAACCATTTTAAAGCTATATTATTATTATATTATACTGGTAAATGTAAAAATATAACATCACTGGCTGTGGGGCTGATTTTAGAATAACTGATTTTACTAATATTACCTCAATATGAAAGAGTTTACAATAATTAACAGCAAGGCTTTTTTTTTACAGTTTTTACCTTTTAACATGCTATTTTTTGTTGTTTTTCTTAATGTAAGATGCCTTTGAATATACATTCTATCCACTTATGACATTATTTACATTATTAAATAAAATGATCCTTAGTTTTTGCATATTTTATAGATATATTATTATATATTTGTATAGATTTTGTTATAAAAAAAAACACAGTAAATTTAATTACCTATACAATGGAATATTTCCAATATTCCTCAGCTAATTTTCCCGTATAAAGTTTTGAGAAACATAATGGAACTTCTTAGCTAAAGTAATAGACTTGTCCTGACAAAGGTTATATTATGATGAATGTAAATAATACAGCCTCGACTCCCCACGACCACCACTTCCTGCCTGCACTATATTCCCATTAAACATTCATTGTTTTTAGGTTTAGTTTTTTTTTAGTATTTGCCTCATCTGACTATCTGAGCTGATGTCACATACTGACCGCTTCCTACACAATTAAATGATAAGCATTCCTCACTCTTTCCCAGTTTTTGTAAATATTGCTGCAAATGCATGTGCTTTGAAATCCCTTATGTGGATTGTTCTTTCTTCTCCTATACTGTATGTGTTTGCATTGTTTCTGCCCGCCTAACGGCCGAAGCCTCGCTGACAAGAATCACTTCGTGCTTTCGTGATTAAAAATGAGGAAAAAGAGAGAACAAATTGGTGTATGCAATGTAGGCATGGCCTCATTTGTTGCACGCATTATCATACGTCTTGTTGTTTTGACAGCCCAGCCAGCTAGATGTCCGTGTGGATACTTTAATCCCAAGAAGGTTCATTACGCTAAAACAGCTCCAGCTATATTCCCAGCAGGATGCATCCAAGGCTATTGTCTTTCCCCACCTATCGGATGCACTTTAATACCCTGAAACCCTTTAGTACCACCGGTAAAAATGTGACAGAATTGTTGATTTTACCGCAGCAGTATAAGCAGCTATTGATGTTTGTATGCACTGATTGTACGTCTCTGGCGAGCTCTGCAACATTACGCTCGTTGCCGTTTGCTTTGCTGGAGGCAAAAATCTGACATGTCTTTGAGTGCTGCATCATTTATGCACTGTCAGCATTGGGATGCGTCGGCCGCAACCGCTAGGTCTGGAGGAGCGACGCATTGACGTCTTTCCTGTCAATGAATGATTCAATGGAAGGCTTTGTTCTTCTTCTTTTTTTCAGTAACTCCAGAGTCCAAGTGAGGAAGAAGTTTTTTGGGTTTTTGTTTTTGCATGGATGAGATCCAGAAAAGATAATTGAGGTAACACAAAAGCAAACACTGTAGAATTGTTGCTAATTGTTCTCTACAAAGGGATGATTTTTTTATTTCTTTTAGGCCCAGCCACGGTTTCTGGTATGTGTGTTATGTGCGGCTGCACAGGTTGGCATTTAGATAGATAAGCAATACTACTGTAGAAAAACTATAGTTTTCCATCTAGAAAATAATCTATCTATCTATCTATCTATCTATCTATCTATCTATCTATCTATCTATCTATCTATCTATCTATCTATCTATCTATCTATCTATCTATCTATCTATCCATCCATCCATCCATCCATCCATCCATCCATCCATCCATCCATCCATCCATCCATCCATCCATCTATCTATCTATCTATCTATCTATCTATCTATCTATCTATCTATCTATCTATCTATCTATCTATCTATCTAGAACCAGGAAGTGGGGGGAAAACTGGAGAAGGTTATCAAAGTGACACACACAGGTGGTGAAGAGGAATAAAAAATATTTGTCCTCTTTGCGTGTTCCAAAACTTGAAGACAGATTTAATGTAAGAAAAAACACCTTTGCAAAAATGATTTTAATCTAGCAGAGATCTCTGGACATCGTAACAGACTCCAATTCATCACTTAACAGGTGGAATTCAGAGCGCCGAATGTGCCTCTTCCGCGTGTAAAATGGCTTCTTATAGTTAAAACCGACCGCCTCTCTTTCATTTGTAGACAAAACATACTCTCTGGGTACTTTTCCATGAGCGATGGCGAAAACAGAGTCAGGGGTGCGTGTTCGAAACAGATTCTGTTCTCAAGGACCAAATGTGTTTTCCCACAGAGAAGGAACTTCTAGACCAAATAATATGTCCCAGCTTAAGGTCAAATTATACTGAGCTCAACACCACCCGCTTTACACGTCCACAAAACCTCTCAACATGGTTAATATAAAGAACTAAGATGTTAATGTATAACAATGGTTAATATATGAAAATAAAGAATTTAAATGTTAATAATATCTAACAGTGGACATAATTAAAAGGACATATGGAGTTTCCTGAAACTGAGCCTTTGTCCAAATTCACAAGGCTGGATCCTCCCAAGGCCGAATTTGTCGGCTACATGACGACACTCCCGAAGCAAGTCGACAGACAAAACTTTTCCTTGAGAAACAAGTATGATTCGATATAGAGAAACCATCCATCAAGTAGAAAAGAAGTTATAGAAGCACCTGTATATTCCGAACAAAGCTTCTTTTCAAAATAAAAACAAAACACTAATAAGTATAAAGCCCATGTGTCTTGAGAGAGGTAATAAAGAGAGGCTTGACTTAAACCTTCTCTCGCACATGCACACATCTATCCGCACAAATGTGTGCGTCCAAGTGTGATGCGAGCATCTTTGCTGGTGATGCACACTGCATTTTAATACAATATGCTCCATATACTACATAATGCATTGCATGCTCCCGTCTATGCTTTCAGTGCCCCTCACATGAGGCCTCACCTCCATCATTCCACTTTACTGACACCTCTGTGAGGCCTCTTTGCAAAAAAAACAAAAAAACATCCTAACAAACCCAAAGGACAAGATCTAGAGAAAGAAGAGATAAGGGGGTTATTGTTGCGGATGGTGAGTCCTGATTTGAAACATAGAAATTCAATAAAGTACTTGTCGGGCTTAGGGACTATAACATGCAATAAATTGCAAACATGTTTGAATTGTGTACACTTACCCCCAAATGTTTATAATTGTCTACATTAAAAGTTACAAATAAAAACAGTAAATACGCGTTACCATTTCAAATTCATCTTACAGCATTACCCTTTAAAATAAATGGCTTACTGCAGTGGGGTCCAAACTACAGGCCGTGGACCATTTGTGGCCCACCATACATTTTTGGGTGGTGGGCCGCGGCATATACTCAAAATAATTTTTGACATGGCCAAAATGCTATTTTTTATTATTATTATTTTTAGTATTATTTTTAAAGGATGGTATGCAAAGACACATACATTTACAGCTAAAATAGCAACTACATTTTTGTTTATAACACTGTGGAGATCAATATAATAATCAATATAAAGTTTCAGAAACTAAAATGGTTTCATCCACTTGTTTGTTTGTTTATTGAACATATAAACAAGTAGCAGAAAAATATAAATAAAGATTTAAAAGAAGAAAAAACTCTTATAGAGTCATCATCATTAGTCACAGTTTACCTGTTCATAAGGGAGTAGGAAGAAGTTGAAAACTACCAGTCCTACCCCTTATTCTTTGTATGTTTTGGCTTATTTCATTATTGATACAATAATAAACAAATAATAAACAATAATGTCTTCCCCCAAACCCTTGGTAACGTTAGCTTAAACAGGGAAGATAGCGTTGCTACTCAGCCTTCCCCACCACACAAAAAATGGCAAGATGCTACGGATGTTTAAAACTGTAAACCTCGTCACAATTTAATATCGACTTTAAGATGGTGACCTTGAAATTTCCTGTTTTGAGTCGTACGTACTTCTAATGGCCTTCTCTCTCCAACGAGTGCTTTCTTGTACATCAGTGTCTTGTGCTTCAACTGTGTCCGGGGGAGGTCACCCGTTCTCCGCCGTCAACGATGTTACACAAATAAAAGCAGTCTCAAACAAGGTCAGAATTAAAATGAATGCACTGTTAAGGGCGGCAAAAAATACATTGAGAAAAAAAACAGTAACATACAGTATTTTGTAAGAAATTAGTAAAATACTGTATTTTGTGCATATCATCAGTTAAACTTCCCATGATGCAGTGCAAATTACAGGGTGTGTTTTTTTTTGTTTTGTTTTTTACCGCAGATTGTATTTCCACTGTTATACTAGCTAAAAAGTGGTATATTACTGCTCATTTTACAGTCATGTCTGGTCAGTGTATGTCTACAAGTTGGCATAAATACTGAATGCGACAATCCCTACCAGTCTGACCAGTCAAAAACTTGACCATTTCACTCTGGCCATCAAAGTGGCATTCTCATGACGTTTCCCCCCAGCTCGCTGTCCTGTGTTTAAAGTGCAAAATGGAGCTGGCTTTTGAACGCCACCATCTGTGACCAGAGTTTGAAGTTTGACACCAGAGACTCGCTGTCTCTTTTGTGTTGAAAGAAATAGCATCAACATCTCCACACATCTAATTATGTTACATGTTATGGAAAAATCCCATTTGGGCCAGTTTAGTTTAAAAGGCACCAACAAGTTAGTCCCAGCTCTCCTGCTATGCCTCCGATTGGCCAATTTACCATGGTGTCGAGCAAATGCGTCTTCTGATAGTGCACCAAAGAAAACCTAACCCCCCATGGAGCTCAAGTTAAAACTGGATCTTTTGTGCCCATGCTTGCCAACCCTCCAAAATTTCTCAGGAGACTCCTGAATTTTTTAATTCTACACAAGTCCAAAAAATGACGTCAACGCTACCAAAAAGGGATCATTTGAGGAAATCACCGCAATGACAAGCTATTGTACCCTTCAAAGTAGAACATTGTCCCTTTTTTTAAGAGGTAGAAGAAGTGATGTCGAATCAAAGTGTAATCCCTACTAGCCTCCTGCAAAGTTTTCAGAGCATGATAATTGTCCTCTCAGTGTATGCATGACTTCACAAAACCACACAAAACAGCTGAAACACAAACACACACACACACTCACTCCCGACACCTTTGGGGCACAAGCCAGCCAGTGTGGGGCGAGAGATTAGCTCACTTGCGAGGCCGATCGATGCATTGAATTATCGGAGCATGAGAAGTCAGCTGGTACGCATCACGGAGGAGCTCCTTCAATGTCAGGACTTGTTGTGTTGTTTGCACCACAAACGCTGCCACACCTCTCCGCCGGGAAAATTAATGATTACGAGCAAAAGGTTAATATCCACTCAGCTGAAAATGAATCAAGAGTGAATTAATGAGATCATTACTTGCATGGATTGATAATGAAATTAGTCTTTGGACGCTGTGGGCTGCCGAGGTATTGATTTGGAAAGGAATGCTTCTATAAGCGAAGCCCTTGACCGGACGCCCTCTGCTGGGAGGTCCTTGAACTTTTTGTTTGTTTGTTTGTTTAAGGACGGTGGTATGACGTCAGCACCCCCCCCCACCCCCCTTCCACGTCTTGTTAGCTGAATGGAGTTGCTGTTTGTTAACACTAAATCTGTCCAATTACGTTTTTGAATGCCTCAGAAATGAATGCTATTCTATTAACATTGTTTAATAACACTCCATAATTCTGTACTTTAGTATGGCAATGTCATAATTAAACACAATTGAAAAGAATGACATTTTTTACACTGCACCAAAAGAGATCCAAACGTGACGTGATTTCTCTAAACACGCCCCCCTGCGGCAGGAAAGTAGCGGCACAGTGTTGGACTACAGCGGCGAGGAGGGCAAAAACGAAAAGCATAAGCAAAAGCATTGACAGTTACTTTGATGAAAAGGACATGACATAGCCTACATGCGCGAGGTGGACATGTTGGATTGCCGATGAAGTGTCAGAACTTTTTTTTTTTTCAACTCGGCGACGCTGCTACATGGAATTGCCTCCTCTCTTACCAATGAGGACTTTCAAATCTAATCATACAAAGGTTTGTACAATCCGGATTTATTTCCCCTTTATGTGTGTTCAAAATGCCATCTAAGTTAGCACTTTCACACAAGTCTTGCAGTGTTATTTATGTACATTAGCAATTTAGCAGCTGCTAATTCGGTTGCAGCCTCCGTCATTTATGCCATAAAAAGTCTTCTTTATGGTGTTGGTCAGTTATTAAATTCAACTGTATAATATCTATTAAATCGTAGCAGCACAAATTGAAAGAAATAGATTATTTCCCCCATATTTTGTGTGTGCTAACAGCATCTGCTGATTTAGCCACCATGTACAAAGCGCTCTATTGTCTACGCATTGGGTCCTCTTTTGGTAGCCTGTAGCATGCTCACTCCTTTATTTGCCTCTTCTCATTGCGGCAGCTGGTCCACAACAGCTGTCAATCATTCATGTGTTCAAGCGTGGCGTTTGCCGTTTACTCAAGGTGGCAGACGCATTTTCTATGCTGCCAAAATGGCCGCGTTTATGTCAACTGCTCTTACTAGTATGCCTGCTTTGGCATAAGACAGAAAGATACACATTACTGTTCAGTGAAACATTTAAACAGCTCATCAGTACAACACTAATATTACTCGTTTTTTGAAGAGGATAAGGAATATCTGACTGTGAATTAGTTAAATTGTTCAAGTTCAATTGTCTTTTTACTTGATTTGGTGCACTGCTTGCCTGCAAGCCGCTGCAAAAAGGGTTATAGTACTGCAACATAGAGTACAGTAGATGCTATTTTGTGTTATCTCGACTGAAAGGCTAAGTTATGTTGTTGTTAAAATGTTTAAATACACACGTGTAATTCTCTCTAACAGTAAACCTCATCTGGGAGTGGCAGTGAACAGCCTGGGTTGTCTTTTTTTACAACCCAAAAAAATGAGGCTTCCAAAAAGCCTTCATTGCAGTTTTAATTCACTGTCTTTATTTAACATGTGCTCAGTATTGTCTAAATAGTGTTTTGCGAATTTGCGCACACCTGAGTAGTCATTTATTACTCAGTACATTTAATAGCCCGTTTTGTACTTTTAATTGTGCAAACTAACATAATGTACGGTAGTAATGATCTTGCCACATGCTGTTAGTTTGCTTCTCTGTTGGATTTTTTAATTAAACTTCAGCCCAAACTTTTTGCTTTGGAGTTGTCGGCTCATTTGGATGCTTGGATGCTTGGATGCTGGGTTATTGTGTTGTATTTTGAAACGTGCATTTTCCCTTGCCGGTTGTTAGCAAAACCATAAAAGCGCTATAGCTGAAGTTCTGTTCTGCAAGAGCCTCTTTACAATGGGTTTCTGGAGAAAAGGTAGGAGACGGCGGTGATGAAAGAGACTGCTTGATGACAGGAGAGTCAAGACAGATTCTTCTTTTTTTGTGGTTTTTGCTTTTAGAGCTCGATGAACCCCCACCACCATTAAAAGTTGTTAACATGACGGCCATTTGTCAAGCAATCCTTTATTGTGCAGCTCGTGCAGACTAGCTCGCCTTCAAAGCGATGAAAGATAACAACATGAACCCACACTTGTACTTTAAGTAGAAATAGGCTTGATGACAGATTAATTGATCCTGAAGAATTTGTTGGATTGTGAGGAACTGATTGTTCACTAATTGTGTCTTGAGGCAAATCCAGTTGTTCAACAGGGGCCTCATGTATGTGCGCATCGTGCGCGTCTTCCAAGTTGAAACCTCCACAATCACAATCAGATTGGTGCTCCTTAAACACATCCTTCATCCGGTATCAGCGGCGGCGGTCTTATATTTTTGTATTAAATTTAACTTAAAGCTTTTTTTCATTTGTGCCTCATGCTTTATAATGTGATTATCTTACCATGCATCGTAATAGTTCAAGGCCTGTTTATACTAATTTGCATATTTATGTATAGTGTGGAGAGGGAGGAGTCTAGTACTCTAACATTTCCGCATTGATTGAGATGTATGAAAGAAATGTGCTTGGATTCGTACGCACGCACAGATTCGTACATCTGGATTTTTGTGTGCGTCCAACGTTTTCTGGAAATGGACGTACGGCGTGTTTTAGTATGAAAGCCACGCAAGTCTTTGTACATGAGGCCCCAGGTGATTTTCAGGTCGATCCCTAATTGGCTATCGGTCCGCTTTAGGTCACAAAGAGTCTGTAAAGCATAGTTTGTGAACTGAAGCCAGATTTGTTTGAAATATTGTTTGCAAGGCGGGGCGATATGTCCCAAAAAATAAAATCTTGATTTTTACAGACATTCAGGACGATTTTAATACATTTTAATCTAATAAACCCAACAGACATTTATTTAAAGGTTTCATTTATTCAAAAATAATTCCTGTGCAAAATGTTCAGACAACAATAATGTATACTGATTCTAAATTAGTTTTGACATAAACTTAACATTCATAGTTTGTTCTTAAATGCCACAATTAAGTTGTTGGTAGCTATTGTAAACATGTCTTGTAAACCACCCATCCAGCATTCTGCCACAAAATTACAACTTAGAAAAACATTTGAATGTAACAGAACATATAAACAACAGCTTTTAATAATCCAAAAGACAAATTTAGATTTTACAATTTAGCAAATTTTCAACGATTCGATTTTTAAAATGACGATGTATTGGATTAATTTGATGTATTGCCCAGCCCTACTTGTTTGTAAACAGATTTGTTGGTGAACCAAGGTTTTCCCCATATTTCCCAAAATTTTGTTAACGAGATCAATCAAGGAAATGTGCTCAAATGTCCATCCCTGCTCTTTTAATAGCATAAAGTCATTGCCTCCTTTTGGACTGTATAGCAGACCTCCCCCACTACATATAAAGTACCCATTTTAATAAAAGATAATGAGGAAGTTAACTGATGATCCTAACTTTTAGGTCACGGCGCAATATATTGACCAGTTTGGCCTCCAAAAATGCATTGGAAAAAACTGTAGCGTCTCAGTTTTCAAAGGTGTAAACTTGAGATTCATGACATCCCCTCAGTCACACACACGTCTCTCTTTGGCCCCCAGCTTGTACCCACTTGGAGGACCGGTGTCCTCCAGCTTTTTCCGTGCCTCCATCTCATCTGCCGGGATGCTTTATGTCCGAGTGGCAAAGAGTGGGTGGTGGTTTGCATGGTGTCACGGAGGATTAAACACCCACCGGACTCTGGCCCTGAAGGAGCGCAAGAAAAAACACAGAAGGCAGGAGAAACCCTTATTTTTCGTCTCTTAAAATGAATAAATCAAATTAGAACGTCCTTCTTTTCTTCTGCTTATGAGCTGTTCTGTGATGGCGATATCGCAAGACGCGTTTCATTGTGTCTGAAGTAGTGCCTTGCGTCTCATTTGTATTCCTTGTATTGACATGGTCCTCATGAGTGTCAAATTTGCCACACGTTGTGGTATTGAACGCCCTAAAGAGCAGATCCAAATAGACAAGCCGCACTATTTATAATGATAATGTAGTCTGCTCGCGCAATTAAGAGACACACAAGACCTTGATCTGCTTCGTAATCTATCAATTATGGCATAGCAAACATTCTGCCTCCGGGCCATGTATATAATTTTATATACATATATATTTTTTTTAGAGTAATGCATGTAAATTATGGCGCAGTAAAGTTTTTGAATTGAATTAGTTGGATAAACCCTGACACATTTCTTCAGTTTGAATGTTCTAATTGTAGATTAGTATGCGCTACGCTTTCGAGAATTGGAGCCGTATCCCTCACATCATTTAACTATGCATTTTAAAGTCACGACTGGTAAAAATTATACCATCGAATCATCACCTTGGAGGCTGACTTTCCACAGCAGGTCCAAGTGGCCAATTTCAAACGCGGAGGAGTAGCGGCTCGACACTGAGTCCCTCCCGGATGACCGGGCTTCTCACCCTATCTCTAAGGGAAAGCCCGGACACCTGCGGAGGACAACTCCTTCCGCCGCTTGTATCTGGGATCTTGTTCTTTCGGTCACGACCCACAGCTCGTGACCATAGGTGAGGGTAGGAACATAGATCGACCGGTAAATCGAGAGCTTTGCCTTTCGACTCCTTCTTCACCACAATGGACCGATACAGAGTCTGCATCACTGCAGACGCTACACTGATCCACCTGTCGATTTCCCGCTCCAACCCTCACTCTTGAACAAGACCACAAGATACTTGAACTCCTCCACTTGGGGCAGGATCTTATCCCCGACCCGGAGAGGGCACTCCACCCTTTCCCCACTGAGGACTATGGTAAACAAACTCTGACTCCCTCGTACAGGGACCGAACAGCCCATATCAGGGGGCTCAGTACCCTGTGTTCCCGAATCACCCCCCACAGGACTCCCCGAGGGACACGGTCAAACTTCTCCAAGTCCACAAAGCACATGTGAACTGGTTGGGCGAACTCCCATGCACCCTCGAGGATCCTGCCGAGGATGTAGAGCTGATCCACTTGTCCACGGCCGCAGGAAAAACCACACTGCTCCTCCTGAATCCAAGATTCGACTTCCCGACGGACCCTCCTCTTACCAGGGAGGCTAAGGAGTGTGATCTTCTGCCAATCCAGAGGCACTGTCCCCAATGTCCACGTGATGTTATAGAGGCGTGTCAACCACGACATCCACAGCCTTTAGTAACTCTGGGCGGATCTCATCCACCCCTGGGTCCTTGCCACCGAGGACCACCTCAGTGACTTTGACTCCAGAGATGGTGGAGACCACCTCAGAGTCCCCAGACCCTGCTTCATCAAAGTGTGTGTGTCAGTGGAATTGAGGAGGTCTTCGAAGTATTCTCCCCACGATTCACGACGCCGGTACCTGTCAGCGGCCTCCGGAGTCCCACAGGCCAAAAAGGCCCGATAGGACTCCTTCAGCTTGACGGCATCCCTTACGGTTCGAGGATTGCCACCACGACAGGCACCAACCACCTTACGGCCGCAGCTCCGATCAGTCGCCTCAAAAATGGAGGCTCGGAACATGGTCCACTCAGACTCAATGCACTAGGCTGCGTGGCAGTCCAGGCAATGTTGGGAAGGCGTTCCTCACTGATTACAGCAGTACTGTGTACTGGCCTGCTCTCAACCGGTCTTGATAAAAAATTCTGAGTTCTCCCTGTCCGAGACCGAGTAAAAATGCCTTTGATTCCAAGACGAGACCCTTAAAAAGTGGTCTTCAGACCGGTTTCAAGAACTACAGCACTAGTAGACACGCTCGCAAATCTCTGCCTAACTTCCATTGGCTCCACCCACTTACTCACTTATCCAATCATAAATCACTGACACATTCAAGTTCTCACAGACGTTTGGATGTTAGAAAACTACATGGATAAATTCACATACCACAACAAAACACAGGGGTGCGGCCCAGTACCGATCCAAAGGACATTTTATTTAGTAGTGGGTGTCTGGGTTGGATAGATTTTGTTTCGTTTTTTCTCATTTTATCACCCCTATGTTTTTATTTGCTCGCTTCCATTTATATTCACCACACTGCCTTCAAATTCATTTAAACTTTGTACCTGCAGGGGTGCACAGAAGCAAACACAATTAATTATTCCCTACTGTTGCTTTCAGCTTTTTTGCCTGTCATTATATGTTGTTTCTCTGTAAGCATTTTTCAGGAGCAACATGTTATAAGAGCATATTGATTGAGAAAGATGTTGCTGTTGACTATGATAATGCATGTATATTGCATAAAATTGATGGATGGAGAGAGATTAATGGGTTGATATCATCCACTCACATCCGCATTAAAGCCAGCCGCCATTGCACAGTTTGAGAAGTCGACGCAATCTTCCCCGCCCGCTTCATAACTAGGCATTAATTATGTATGCCTAATTTATTGGTTTACAGTATCAACGCGCTCGTCTCACAGTGATTACTGTTTAATTGGTGATTAGATAGCTGCAAGCGCCAGGCCATGCTGGCTGTCATATTTCTTTTTAAAATTATCTTTTGTGCATGCGTAGATGTAAACAGCTCGCAATACCTGCATTAAACACAGAGACGCTCATTAATTAGCGGAGGGCAGGGTGGGAGAATTAGCAAGCCTTGTAAACAACACAAATGAAGGCAAGAGTATGCTACAGCGGGCTTTTATGCGCAAGGCTGCCTCGCTGCTTTGCATTCCTTGTGAACACTCTGGACTCCATGCTGGCCGTTTTTGTCCGCCTCGATTTCCCCTTTGAACAATTTTAGATGTGTTCATGCAAATGTAACGAAACTTCTCAAGAGTGGAGATTCTTGACTGAATGTGTAGTTTCCACCTTTAGCTAATTGGATTTTGTCAGATTTTGTCACTTCTAACTTAAGCTCTATCAATCACGTACTGTAGTGTTAATGTCAAATTGTGCATTTTGGCTCTATTGTGACCACATATGGCCATTTGACTCCCTTGACAACTGCATTTAAAAAAATTATTCATTTACTGGATGGAATTTCATTCTAGAAGGTGCGTTCCATTACAGTTTTTCGCAAAAATAAAAGCGATATTGTACTATTACGTACAATTTCAACGGTGTTTCCATTTAAAAGCGTTTAGCTTCTGAGGCGCAATTCTCATAATGTCTCGCGGGATCTCGCAGTTCCGTAGGAGGTGATCATGATGTTTACAGAAGACAGACGCCCGGAGTTATTAATATTACTTTAAAAACATCTCCCTCCCCTCATTGGGCGGGTTCGGACATTTGGTGTTGGTATTGTGTGTGTGCGCGCTTATAACTCATGTTGTGGTGCGGACGGATGGATTTCAACGAGGTCGTAAATTTCTCAGTAAATTTAACATTCAATTTCATTCTTCTGCTGATGATACCCAACTTTATCTCTCCACCAAACCCTCCTCCGCTATACCACCTACCTCCCTTACAGACTGCATCTCTGAAATAAAAACGTGGTTGAGTCAAAATTTCCTGCAATTTAACAGTAGCAAAACTGAATTTCTACTCATCGGCACTAAAACCACCCTCTCAAAAACAGCCGGTTTTTCAATCACTATTGACAACGCCTCTATTCCACCTTCCCCCCAAGTCAAAAGTCTGGGAGTCATCCTGGCCAGCAAGCTATATTGTCAATCCCACATCAATGACATTACCCGGTCCGCATGCATTCTTCAACCGTCTTTGCCCCTCTCTGCCCCCCCCCCCCCCCCCCACACACACACACACACTGCCGCCATCCTGGTCCACAGTCTTGTCACCTCCCGTCTTGACTACTGCAATTCTCTCCTTTTTGGCCTCCCTCACAAATACCTCCATAAACACCAGTTGGTCCAGAATTCAGCTGCCCGCATCATAACCCGAACTCCCTTCACCCAACACATCACCCCCCATCCTCCACCAGTTTCACTGGCTCCCGGTTCAGACTCGCATCCAATTCAAAATACTCCTGCTGGCATTCAAGGCCATCCACAACCTCACCCCCCTCTTTCCGATCTTCTGCAAGTACCCACTCGCTCCCGCACTCTAAGATCATGTTCCTCCATTCACCTGTCCGCTCGTCTTACCACCGTGAGGAGCAGAGCATTCAGCCGCTGTGCCCCCCCCCCCACCCCTCTGTAACTCACTACCACCTCAACTCAGAAAAATAGACTCTTTTACACAATTTAAATCACAACTCAAAACACACCTGTTTAAAACTGCATACCCAACTTAAATGTCATTCTGCTCTTCTACCTCACCCCATGTTTTTCCTTCAACTTACTGTACGGTGTCCTTGAGTGCTAAGAAAGGCGCCTTTAAATATAATGCATTAGCATTATTGTCGTCTATCTGCGCTAGTTAAGAAAATACCAAAAGAAAAATACTCTACCCATGCGCATATTTAGACTGCATGCATGTGAGATTGTGAAGACCACCAGGACACTTAAGCTCTCTTCAAGTGCAAAGTGGAGAAGACATTTGCAGCATGATGTGTAGGCAGCCGCCATTGAAAATGATGACTTGCGCTGATGATTGCTCGGGTAGACGCAGGAAGACATTTGATGGTGTTTAGTCATATTATTGCTGTTGCGATGATTGCATGTCATCTCATGAAGATCGCTTCCACTCTACAACGCATAGACGACACTCAAACGTGCTTATAGGCCACTGGAGGCTTTTGTGAAAATCGGCCGGCTGACACATCAAACTCGAGACTTTTACGTTCAAGTGGTGCATTTGAAGCAATCTCGTCGTCCATGGCAACTGCATGCGTGTATGCTCAATAACCACGTTGCCCATGTGTATAAAAAATCCAAGCAAGTATCTATTTGTATTGAATAATTCATGGCAGCCCCTGTTATTAAAACAACAAAAAAGCATATTTTGTAGTTTGCTTTGTGTTCACACATGGATTTCTGCAAACATACAAATATTTGATGTCAGTGCTCAAGTCCATTAGGGGATGAACGACTTCACAGGCTGCAAACGCGAGCTGGCGCTCGTGCTGGTTCCTTCCAGTGCTGCCCCCCATCCCCACCCCTTCCCCTCACCAGCTGGGTGTGGGAGTGCCGCTCCGGTCCTCCAGCAGTTTGGCATCGCTGTTGTTGCTACAGGACCTGCAGCTACACACACATACATGTATATACACACACACGCACACAAGCAAGAGTCCTTGTGGCGATCCGCCCCCACACTCAGAACTTTTGCTACTCACAAAAATCGATGGTGGAGCAATGTAGCTAATCGAATGAAAGGAAGATTGCATTCAAACTCTATTGATTGTTACAAGGTTTTATTTCTTGCTGAGCCGATTATTGTTCTAACGTTTCACTATACGCTAAAAGGACAATAATAAACACGGTTGCTATCTTACCTTATCGTTAAGTTCTAGTCTCCAATTTATTGTAGCGCTCCAACTTCTTTGTACTATTTGTGAAGGGGAGTGATGTACAGTGAAACGCAGCATAACCACAGTTCGACATTCGCTTATTCACATTTTTTTTTTAACTGATTTTCAAACGTTTGCTTAAAAAAAAAAACACACACCTTATCACAGTTTTTGTGTTCAAGCCAAATCAGTAAGAGTATTTCTAAACTAGTGGAGCAAGTTGAGGCACTTCATTTAGACAAATGTAGTCATTTGCTGCATCTTCTGCCATCTATAGGCAATTACAATATTGTATAAAGCCCTTTAATGGGGCCTCAATAGTCAAATTTTTGCAATTAGTGGCAGAGCTCCATCCTTGTGAATAGGATCACTGTATTGATATTCTGCTTTTTTCATAAGCCGTAAATTCATTGTATTGATTGAAGGCAAAATCGTAAAAAACAAAAACAAATACCCGTCACCACAAATGCTTGACAGTTTTTTGGGGGGCTCCTCTTTTCTCATTGTCACAAATAGCAATCACGAACGAACCTGGGTGATGACGCCACGTAAAGGACGGTGGCGGTTTGACGAGCGGGCGACGTTCATCTATCATGGGGCGTTGTCGTTAACGGCGTGCCAGGGACGCTGATGAGCCACATAACGCCGCGTGATCCCCGCTGGGAGGAGCAGTTCAAGGACAACTTAGCATGCCTTTCATGCATTGTAACTCTCGCAGGATGGATCACAGCACTCTGGCTGAGAAACAAACGAGTAGGAGGTAGCGCTGGAAAGTGCGTGTGCATGTGTGTGTGTGTTATTGACACATTTGAATCAAAGTTTGAGCTCCCCAATGCAAGTGACTGCAGCAATGCAAATAAGTGAATATTCATGGCTGAATTATGAAATACAGACTCTTTTTTTTAAGTGACTAGGAGGAATATATTGTGAATTGTCAAATTGAGGACCTCTGCTCTAATCTTTGAGGACCTCAAATGGGGCCATTCCATAAGAACCCAGACCTTAGTGATGGGTCGTTCACGAACGAGCCCGTACAAAGAGACGGCTCCCTCCCTCAAGAGCCGGCTCCTTCATTTTCTCCCTCTCTCTCTCTCTCTCTCTCTCTCTTTTCTTATGTCGCTCTCTCTTTTTCATGTGTCTGAAGTGAGGTTTGGCTGTGCTGCTCAGAGAGAGAGAGACGGGAAGAGAAAGGGGAGGGGCGAGGGCATGCAGTGAGTGTAAACCACGTCTCGCCAGTCAGAGAGAGAGGAGGAGGAGGAGAAAACAAACAGAGAAGAAGAGAGTTGAAGTATTTAGTTTTTCTGAATGCCAATTTGAAATGAAATAAGGTATTTTATCCTGGACCTGTTGAGTAGCTTACTACTCACTGTTTTTGTTTTTTGATTGTTATTTTATTTTTTGGGTGATTAAAATTTTTAATTGTAATTATTTGCATGACTTTACTAGTTAACTCACGATTAAAAAAAGATTATTAAAAATTAGGGGCGTCAGGTGATTAAATTTTTTAATTATTATTAATTGCATGACTTTACTAGTTAACTCACGATTATTAACACATTTTATATCTGTTCTGAATGTGCAATACATTTTTTTTATTAGGTTTTCATAATTTAACCATTAACAAAAGTGGATTTTTTTTTTAAATGAATTAGTCAAAATCAATTTTTGACGTCTATACGCGTCAATGGCAGTGAATGAGTTAACTTTCAATAAAATAAACAAAAAACATTTTCTTTACTTGATAATTGTTGCTATTTACGAGCAGTAGAGTGACATACTTAAAGCTATTTCCACTGGAATCTAGCACCGCACTGCTCGACTCGCTGGCGGGTCAGCTCAGCCCAACCCACGCACGCACTGTGTTTCCACCTCCAATGTGCATCTGGGACGCTAGGCGGAAGTAACGCATAACCGTCTGCGACACAAACGTCGAGCGCGGGAAACAACACATAACCAAAACACGGAAGCCATGGAGGACGACGCTGCCCGGTATCGGTTGCTTGTTCTGTTTTTTGTGGTGCTTTGGATGTGGCGCTTCTTCAGAGCTCGCAACGCAAGGAGGATCGCCGGCGCGAAAAAAAGGATGATGTTTTATCCTCGTAAAGCCCTCGAGGCTATACACACTGATAGTAGTGGGAACGAAGAAGAAGACAACCACTTGTTGAAAAGGACACGGCTAATAAATTCAGTCCCAATCAACGGCTGTGGTGTTTTACGTCATGTGCTGGGCTGGCTCTGGGCTCACTCAGGCCCAACGTAGTGTCGCGTGCAGCTCCGCACGGTCCACTTCCGACACGGTCAGCTGTAATGGAAACACTCGCCAACACAGTGCTGGCTTCGAACGGTGCCGTGCTGGGCTGCAGTGGAAATACGCTATTAGTTCACCAAGTCATTTATCAAAATGTATGTTAAATTTGTTGTGAATATTTAAAAAAAAAGCTAAAGTTAAGAGAGCTGGCTCTTTTCACTGAGCCGATCACCCAAAAGAGCCCAAAATCCCATCACTACCAGACCTATAATTTAATTATTTTGCTGGTAATTTAATCTGCATAATCTGGCATTTCCTCTGGTCCTTAGTTGCAGATGGGAAATTTATGCTTTTCAGAAATTAATTCAGACTTTTTGTGTTTTAACTAATTTTGAAAATGTAAAAAAAGAGAAAAGAACTATCTATTAGTTAAAAGTATCCGTTAGTTAGATTCATTTTCAATTTTCAGCCTTTGTCAACATTTTCAGTTTATCTTCCAGTTCAGTGTGAAAACACTTAAAAAAAAGTCCTTCAGAAAAGTGATATCCCATGTGTTCTGTGAAACAATCTATATAAATTTACTTTTGTTTTGAATTAATGAAAGAAAGTACGTTTCTATGATATTTGAATTTATTGAGCTGTGCTTCTATTCTCCTTAAAAACCCAAAGTTTAAGAAAAGAGCCCTGCGAGAACAGCCTTCAAAGTACAAGTTAGGCATTGACTTTGGGAGTCTTGCTCCGGCAGCGAAGTGCTCAAGGTTAGCGTCGCAAAGGACAGCGTGGGACTCGCCTTGATGGAATCAATGGCGCCACGTTAAAAGGAGGCGGCGGTGCCAGCCTTCCTTCCCAGGGTGACGGAGTGCACCGCAGAGAGCAGCCGCCGTCCAGCCATCCTTGGCCGCCCAACAGGCGGGATTAACGGAGCGATGCATCATCGCTGTGGCAACCAGTGATCTGTGGCCGATTTATTTATTGACTCGTCAGACGTATCGATTGTCTCTAGTGATGAAAGTCCAGACACACACAGCGAGTTATGCAAAGTAATAATATATAAAAAGATGGGTAGTGTTCTTCTTGTTTCAGTACAGGGGCATTTCAGCAGTAAGCTCCCTCCTTTTACTAAGTTTTTGTTGTTAAATATTGTCATTTTCAAAACCACTGCGAGTGTGACGTAAAAGAATCATAATTTTGCACCAAAATATTGTGAGAGTAACCTAATTTCGTTACATTTTATTTTGTAATGTCATGCAACATAATTTTATTAGTATTGTTTCAATACAGTCAAAATTTTAATGTAAAGCAATTTAAGAATAATGCAAATATCTTTCTAAAGAGTAAATTTACAAGAATGGAGTTATGACTTTAAATTGACCTTTAAAAGTGTGCAAAAATTGCAGAATGAAGTCATTTTGTGAGGGAAAAGATAATTTGATGCAAGTCTGCATAATGGGAAAAAATTATTAAAATTTATTTTTACTTTTTTTTTTTCTTTCAAATGAGCATTGATACATTTTTGCTTCAGTGTGCTCTTTGTTGGCATGGGCCAAGGACAAGGTCATTGACTTTGGCATCCGGAAGATTCTGTGAAAAATGCTTGAATCTTAAAAGACAAATTTCAGGCACATGCAGGACGTTCGCATGTATGACATATAATTTGGAGCTCATCCAAATGAGAATTAATGGGCCTTGGTGGAGGTCGTACTTTTCTGTTCTAGTTTGACCACGTTTCTGTTCATTAGTTAGCGCTGCCATGGCAAGAGTGTCATAGCAAACATCGGATTTGGGTTCCGTTTTAGGTAACAAAGCAGGCCTGTGTGGTGTTTCTTTCCTTTTCTTTTTTTTTAAATTCCTTGACGGCAAACACTGCCTGACATTGCCAGCGTTCCGGCAGCAGCAGCTTATTTAACAAGCCATTAATCTCTAACGACAGAGGAGAGCGTGGCAGCAGATGTTTGTTAACAAACGTTCGCGGGGCACTTCGGTGCCGTTCTTCAACCTCACGCATCGCCGCGACGACGAGAGGGTCACGAGGCAAAGTGCTGCAGAGTTTTGCAGGAGTTTGCTGCTTATTTTTATTTGTCATATTTCTACAGAGCACATGCTTGTCATGAAATATTGTGTTTTGATAATAAAACAAGCTTTAAGTTTGAAAATGATGTTTCACTGCATGTAAACAGTTTTGAATGCCCACTTATTACCATTTTGTGCAGCTT
This sequence comes from Vanacampus margaritifer, assembly GCF_051991255.1. Classification (NCBI taxonomy): domain Eukaryota; kingdom Metazoa; phylum Chordata; class Actinopteri; order Syngnathiformes; family Syngnathidae; genus Vanacampus; species Vanacampus margaritifer. Next base: position 21,031,637 of record NC_135433.1, read on the forward strand.
GTATCCGTAATGGCTATAAATACTGTATGTTAAGCATGGTACGTATAAATGGTTAAACCTGTTTTTTATGATGACAAATCCTAATATGTGTAATCAAAGCCAAAGTTGGGTTGAGCCACGGATTCAAGTGATTTGATGTAAAATGGAATGGCAGCCAATCAGGAAGCGACCTGAAGCTGCTGCTGTTGCCAGACACAAAAAGTGGAGCAACTTCATTGTGTTGAGTGTTTGTAGATATGTCTCATCAATGCTTCACAACGATAACAATAGGGTATAGTGCTGAGTTAGCCATTTTCTAGCACTGTTTGAATGTGTAGTAAGTGAGGCTAAGTGGTTTGGGATTGCAGTTTGCGAGGCAAAATTTACATTTTGCACTTCATTGAAGCTCATTGAATAGCAAAACTGAAAATCAAAACAGTTACTCAAAGGGCTATCCTATATTAATTTTTTACGAGAGCTTTATTTTTGAGAACCTACTGTAGTCGTATGAAAGCATGCTACTTAACACCAATTGATGAGCTAACTGACTGCTGTTTTTCTTTAGAAAAAAGAAATGCAGTATATGTGTGTGAAAGAAGCACAAACGCAGCAACATACAAATTGTAGTAGATGGGCGGCTGGGTGAGTCATGGCACGAAACTAAAATGTTTACAGTACAAAATTGACAATTTTTCCTCTTTTCATCATGATGCACATTGTGATAACTCTATCAACCAATCAATGGAATCATAGCAATATGCAGAACATTAGCGCTTATCTTTGCTAATTACAGCTAATAGTGAGGACCTTTAAACAGTAGCTGAGACTTGCTATGAGGTACTGTGCTGAATACGCCTGCGTTCTTTAGAATCTTCTGTCTACCTTGGAGGGAGGGGAATTAGCAATTAGCCGTTTAGCTTGCGACGCGGCGCCGGCAACACATCATCGCCGCGCACGGTCATCAGTATGCTAATGTCAACCACGCAGAGAGACTCCAATTATCGGCTAATGCTCATGATACGTCAGTGCTCTTATTCAATATGGGCGCCACTAATGAGTGTGATGCGGCGAGAATAGTGAGCACATTAATGCGTTAGTAAACAGCAAGGTCATTGCGTGTGCTAAATTATTGTTCCTCATCGTAAAACTAATCATTTTATCTTTTTCTGTCAAAGCAGCGACGCACAGCCTCCATGGAAACTGCATGGAAAAGCATTGTAATGGTCATCATTAGCCAGTGATGGGAGGGCCAGCAAAAAAACACTATCACTAGCATTGCCTTACATTTACAACCTTAATTAATGCATTTGTTACATAAAATTGTATTAATGTATTCCCAAATGTCCCTTCTTTTCAATTTTCACCTTTCCATTTGCCTACACTGCTTCCAGCACATGTGTGCGGATTTTTTACTTTGCTCAGTGTCTTGAGAATCAGTGGTGCTGGCCGAGCTAAAATAAACTAAGGTATCAATGGCATTCTTCTTTGACCAATCATGTTTTAAATCCTGATCCTCACAGGGCCAGCCGACAAAATCTATATGATTTCAACGTTTAAAAAAACAAAAACTTCACGATTTCAAGGTTTCAAAAGCACGAAAAAATTCCATCAGTGGAATGAACTCTTTTCCTTTTTGGGGTGTTTTGCTTTGGACACATCAGTGAAGGCAAAGTGATGATCTCTTTCCCTCTTCTTGTTGGTGCAAGTAGTAAGTCAGGCTTGGAAGAGGCTTGTACCGCGGCTTGGAAGAGGAAGGCTGTCACTCTTTCACAAATTCAAGGTAACATTAATACAAAGTAACCAGTTCAGGGTGTACCCCGCCTACTGCCCGATGCCAGCTGGGATAGGCTCCAGCGCCCCCCGCCACCCTTGTGAGGACAAGCGGTTAAGAAAATGGATGGATGGAACATTAATACACATTAGTACACTCACAGATTTCACACAATTTCAAACTTAACTTAAGATGTATGTATTTTTTTTACAAGACAAATTCCCATTTACTTTTATTTATTTATTTATTTATTTTTGATAATTTTAACACAAACCTACCAAACACTGTAAACCATATATGATACATATTAATTTGTCTAATAAAGCCAATTTATTTGAAATGCATAATCATCAGGTTTATGTATTTAGTGTTAATAAAGTATAATTACTCTAAGTATTAATAATGAGAGTATTTATTTAAAATGCATAAAGTATATTGTTTAAATTGCATAACAATCAGGTTACCAATACACGATAAATATACTGCTATGTGAAAAACACTTATGTCCTTTATTTTTATTTTATTTATTTTTTACATTTGTATGGTTTTGGTATGAAACTGAATGGCAAAAATGAACAACTTTTTTTTAAAAGTAATTACCGTATATTTAATTGCATTTCAAATTAATAGGCTTTATTAGACAAATGAATATGTACTGTATCATGTAAGTTTGTTTGTGTTAAAATTATCTAAAAAAAAATATGAAAAAAAGTTAATGGGAATTTGTCTCTGTAAAAAATTACATAAATCTTAAGTTAGGCTTTAAATATTTCGGTGAGTGTATATTAATATAACTATCTTGAAATTAACATTTGCAACCAACCAGCGGCAAGAGTTAGCGTGTCTAATTGGTGATATAAATACTAAAAGCTTGCAGCTGAGGCATGGCTAACGTCAGTCCTTCCATTTACACCCTGATGATACGTAACCAAGCAGGGAGGAGCAGAGTAGTAGCTACTCACTTCCTGAGAAAAAAGTACTTTTATGCTTGATTTTTATATTTGCATTTAGGTAAAAAAAAATGTTCATCTTCTATTTATGTTTACTAATGCACCAGTGGAGCACATTCAATGGAAATAAGTTATATATCCAAAATAATACATTTTAGACCTGTGATTATGATACCATGAAACGGCAATATTTTTAGCCGCAGTTATCATACTGTCAGATCCAATATTGGCCCATGCCCAGTGGAATTATGTTCTTATTAAAGTGACAGTGTGTAGATTATTTTTTATTTTTTTTTAAATTTTGCCATTAGGTGATGAACTGATAGGCCTACGTTCAAAGCGCATGCATTTTGAAGCACACACACTAGAGTGTCTCAGAGACACCAGACTTCGAAAGCCTACCACCAGTTACCACATTCACAAACTTCTTCTCCTTCTGGTATTTGGAGCAGAAAGATGGCGGCGAAACATGTCAGCCTCCTGTCAGGTGCGGCGAGACCTATGTGATATAATAAGCGATGACTAGACCTACGATTATATAAAAAAATGTGTATGTTGGTGTGATAGAACTTTTTTTGCATATTATTGAAATTAATAATATAGTGGGTTTTTAAAATGAATGCACATTACTGTTCCTTTAAGAAACTATCAAAAATAGTACTTGAAAAGTTGTTAAAATTTCAATAATACATTTTTTAAGAAAATAAACAAAGGAATATCATACTTGATCTTACCTGCCTCTGTTCCATACTATAATTTGAAATAAATAGGGTTCTTCAGCAAGAATCTTGATGAAGCTAAAGAGAGACTTCAGACCTTTGGAAAATCAATATACTTCCTTAGCTGATATATAGACATCAACAAAGAGCCCTGAAGATTATGGAACATTTAACTTTCCGTTTGCCTTCAGCTATCGCCATCCAGCTGGCGGCTGGACACCACCACTCAATATCAAAAGGCTTCTTGAATTGACAGGAATATTACCCCTCATATTTTGACGATAAGGTCAGAACTGGGACTCGTTGAAAAGAACTGCACGGTCAAATTTTGTTGCCTTGTCACTTTAGAGGTCGGCAGTAATAATTTTATTATAACGATAAACTTTTTAGCGGGTTAGCCAGTGTCGCCATCTTGTGCGGGCAGCCTAACTTCTTCACATACTTCTTCTGTGAGTTATCATGAAGAAAAATCTGCATTATTCATTGAAAAAAAAAAAAAAAAGATCATCTCTTTTTCACAAATATAAATATATTTTCTGTTTTGGTATGTACAATATTCATCTGCCATCATCATCAACATTACTTTTGAGGGGGTAGAGAGAGCAAATGGAAAGTGCCATGATTGCGTCCAAGCTTGCCCTCTGAAGACGGAAACAGAACAGGAGTGTTTTTGTTTAGTTGGGTTCGTAGAAGGCTGGTGGCGGCTGGTCCTGTTAGACCAGAGAGCCTCGAGATATGCTCTCCTCCTGTTGCTCCCATTCAAAGTTCTGGCCTGTCATTTGGTAGAACATCATATTAAAGGGCTTGTAGAACTTGTGCAGTCGCCGGATCACGTCCGGCTCGATTTTGGGATGAGTTCTCCCTTTGGACTTGCCCAGGCAGCGAGGAGTGCTGCTGTCCTCGGGCTTCTTCAGGCAAGGGAAGCCTTTCGTCTTGTTGAAGTAAAAGTGTTTGTCAGTGACGATCCTCTTGAGGCCCAAAAAGTCCTGGACTTTGGCCATCTCGCCCGAAGGATCCACGATGAGCCTCTCGCCGCTGACAAAGTGCATTTGGGAAAGAGGGAAATACTGCATCCAGCTCTCCAGGTGCAGCGCGTATATTCCGATGCGCAAAGCGCTCCACGAGGCATCTATGAGCCCCAGGGTTCGGTTCTTGAAGGCGAGAACCTCAAAGGTCGGGATCTCAGGCTTCTTGGACAGAGTCTGCGTGTAGTCCGAAATGGCTCTGGTGACGGGATTCCGCACCACGATAATAAGCTTGATGTCCCTGGCCATGGTGTGGATGCGTTTGGGGGCTTGGTTGGTCACAAAGTAGCTGGGGGTCTTCTCCATGGTGATCTGCCCCTCCAGCGTTGAAGGCATCAGGTCTCTGGGAAGGAAACATACAAACAGACAACTTAGTGTGCAACCAGAAATGGATTGATGGTTTCAGACATTTCGCTGCATTTCTTTGCCCGCACGCAATGAGGAAAACTCATTCTTTGCTATTGAGTTTGGATTTGTCTCGTATACATGTGCTTCTAATTTGGTAGCAGCCAGACAAAATCTCTAGGACTCGTTTGGGTTTGAAAGACAATTGAAGATGGATGCAAAATGGCAGGTTGAAGCCAAAATAGCAAACTGTTTCCTGAGACGTTTTTTGTGGATTTATCCACGATGGACATCTTGCTAACCAAATTCCATGTTGCTAAGTGAAACAGAATTCAAGAGCAAGTTGGATTTTGACCAAATGGACACAAATGATTGAAAATGCTAATTTCAAACTAAAATGGCTGACTTGCCGAATTATTGATACTTTTTTTAGTGGGTTTCCTTTTACTAGACACGCCTATAAGATGTCATGTTGCTAGTGAAACTGTCTTTGGGGGCAAGGCCCACTGGAAATGCCCAAAACTACCCTAAAATGGATGCTTCAAAACAAAATAGGAGACTTATTATTAACGTATTTTTAAGGATAGTGTCTTGAGACTTTTTTGTGGGTCTACTCATGGTGGACATGCCCACCAATTCCATGTTTGTAACTTAAACTGAATTAGGCCAAATACGCTTATTATAAACTTGTCTCTTTAAACCAAAATTGCAGACTTCCTTCTTTTTGAGGGCATTGGTTTTAAGACTTGTTGTGGGTCTACTCATGATAGACATGTCTACCAAATTCCATGTGGCCAAGTGAAACTAATTTCAGTGCCTGAATGAAGAAAGAAAGAAAGAAAGAAAGAAAGAAATCGCAACTCAGCTAATTTTCGCGTCTGTTACCGAAGACTAGCTAAGAATAAAAAAGACAAACAAAGCAATTTCAACTATTAACACTTGAGTATTATGCTGTGATGAGCAACATATCTTAATAACTCAAATAATTACATCCATGGAGTAATGTGCAGGAGATAAAAGACAAGAAGATGAAACGGCAGCCGAGCGAGCATGCTCATTGCTTAATTGACTCCATCTGTGTTACTCCAGGAGCTGTTTTGGAACTTTAATAATGACTCGGCTGCATATCATTAATACCGAGGCGCCCGGGGTGTTGTTTTGTCATACATTTATTATGCATGCTATGCTCTCACTCTTTACAGGCAGCTTTATTCACTACACCCCCCCCCCTCCCCCTGCAATGGGTGCGGGGAGGTCTTTTCGTCGGTTGCTCAATGAAGGCCGACGTAATTCATTAGGAGATTTAAGGTGATTATTTGTCGTACAATAGGAACGTCCCTCACTTGAGGAATACGTCCCACTGAAAGCCATTTGCCATGGCTGCCAATGTTCATCTCACCCAGGTGGCAACGACAGCAGTAGTGACGACGGCATTGTTGTTTCTATTTCGGTGCCACTAATAATACAGCATAGCAATAGCTTCCGGCGCAAAGCTTTTTAAATGTTTACACTGTGGCTCATTCCAATCCGCGCTCCCCTCTCCTTTTGTGGACTCTGTGATCCCGCCGCTAAATTGGTCCATTAAATCCTCGATGACTCTTATTTAACTGATCACAAACATAAACGTGCAAGCTTTTCTGCAAAGCACAATTCAAAACGACGCCTCGCGAATTGCTAAATGAGCGCTTAAACGAGCGGAGCAAAGTGCAATTATTGCGTCTGTTACTGTCTCGGAAATGAGGAAAAGTCGCCATAATTCTGTTTGTAATAGCAGTTTCCTTTTTTCACTCTCGCTTGTGATATCACAACACCCACCCCCACCTTGTTTCAGACCTACACTTGGAACGATATGGTTGCATCAATCATTTGCACCGTGGACATATTCTAAATGAAGTCTTCTCTGCTGAAGAATCCAATTTAGCCAGCAAAACATAAGATGCGGTTATGCACATATCGACCACCCGCTCACGCACACACGCTGGCGCACACACATGGTCATTGGTTTCCAGGCTGAAAATCCTGCAAGTGACCTGGTAATTGCATCTCAAGTAACAGTATTGCCTTCCTGATGGGTAATTTCCCTCTGGGTTGTGTTTGTCTCTCGACAGTATGGTACTGCGCATACTCCCTGGCGCGTGTTAGGAAAATTAAGCATCTGCAGATTGCAAAGTGACCAGAGAGAATATTCACTTTCATTAGGTGCCCTCACTTTCCACTAGTAATGAATGGCTAAAGATTTGTTTCTTTTCTTCCAGCCTTTTAAAGGCGTGCTCTTTTCTCGCTGTTCAAAAAGTTCTGTTAGGTGGTGCGCCATGGTCATAAAAAGAAGCTTAAATGGAATCACCTTGGAACAACCAATTTCCTACTCTACAGACACGACATCATTGGTAATGTGCCGTGCGTTTCACAAAGCATGTCCAATCGTTCAAGGTTACCTTTTTGGAGGCATAAAACCCTATTGTCCTCATCCGACGCAACACTGAACATTATACATTTAATTATAGGACAACACAAGCCCAAACACTTCCCTCTCTCTGTTTTGATGGCGCACCACAATCACCGCCATTATCAGTCATGGATCATGTGCGTCTGAAATGTCAGCAGCGAAGGAAATCAGAAAACCGATAAACAAGCTAATTCTTCCGTGCATGGCAAATGGGTGCATGGCCGTCGAGTGGAACCGCGGTAAATAACGGCAAACTCTCACCTCCTCGTTTTTGTTCATTTTTATTTCTGTTTTCACATCAGCGGCTGAGCTTGACGCAGGTCATTCAGGTGGGTAGGTGACTAAAGAGATGGTGCTAAACGGGCCTTCCTCGCCATCTGCTGTTTACTGACGAAGGCCATTTAGAATATAAACCTCATAAAAATGTGTCAACATAAACAAAAAGTGTGGCGATGAAATAGATGCTCACCATTTTGTATAGTGCTTCAAGAAAGTGCCTTTTACAAAGACAAAGACCAGAACTGGACGACTCCAAAGCATACTAGATTTGTTTCTCATCCTGTACGGGTGTGCCCAATTTTCTGCACACAGAAATAATGTTCAGTTTTATGACTTGACTTGACTTTCGTGCAGTTAAGTTCTCACAGTCTGAGCAACTAACATTTTGTCCGTAAAGTTTTTGATATATCTCATACTGGATCTCATTATATTATGCAGGTAGGCCCACTGAGTGAGTGCAGTGTTTAAATGCTGTAGACTCCAACATCCCAGCACAACTTCTGGCTCTGCAGAATCTAGGGAATCATTTTCAGGCTCAACGAGGTGAGAGCCAATTTACATTCGTAGAAACTGTTAATCGGTCTGAGCTGTTTGTGGCGGAAAAAGTTTTTCCTCCTGAGAAGCTCAGCTGTCTCCAACAATTAGGGAAGATTAAATAGACACCTCCGCCTACCCTCACTTCTTTTCCTCGTCATACCGGTTAGGATTGATCTGCACCGATACGCCAGGCGTCCTCTACGTCAAATACAATCAATTATCCCAATGAAGTCTCAGTCAAAACTGATACTGCATCCTCCGAGAGCAAAATCTGAAAGACGCCGGCGCTTATGAGAGCAGACAAAATGTGCTCCTAATTATTCCTTTCAAAAAGAAAGCAGGATTTTTGCAGTGAATAATGTAGATTTTTTTTCCCCACTCCCTCAGGCTGCTACAGTTTTCCGTATTATCGAATCGTATGCAATAGCAGTTTGAGACAAGAACCTTGAGCAATAATTGTGTTTTCTCAGCAGCTTCGGTGCAAAGCAAAATGAATGGTTCGGGTGTTCCCCGGTGTTATAACCGGCTATTCATCAACAACAATCGGTCAGGAGCCGATAGATGCTGCGGTCAGGTCAGTCTGCAATGAATAGGACATGGCTGCGTATTGAGCGACATGTTTGTGATAAGCACCATCACCAAGATATTGCTTCTCTGAGCACACTGAGAGTGAGAGGGGAGGAAAACACTCCAAATGAGTCATTCCTCAACAAGTGAATGCATTCTTGTTCGGCACACACGTGAACACAAGCCCACAGGCCAGTGCAAAGGCTTCTGCCGGGTCTGTTATGGAGTGGGAGGCATTGTTGTTGTCACAGTTTAAGGTGCAGCTTTTTAGGCGGAAAACAGCGGTGCCGTTCACGGCGATCAGTGCAGTAATGATGCGAGCGGTCGGATCCAGATGGCTTTTGTTTGTGTTTGTTTCCAAACCTGAATGTGAACTTTCCACCTGTGTGCGTGCTAAGAGCATCTTAGCTTGAAGCTTATTCACTGCGCCAAGTGTTTTATTTGGCACTTTGGGTCCCTCCCCGGGCTCTCAAATGCTTATATATATAATAATAGCGCTCCAAACTGACAAAGATACAGGAGTATGTTTTTCTTGGTGATCTCATAAAGACTTTTAGCACTGGTCAAATAATACTACAAACTTGGATGATCTTAAACAAGTTTACACCTGTCGTCTGTCTGTCTTGTAAGCATTACCGTTCTTTCTCAGGTTTTTTTTCTCACCTGTATCATATCAGTCTCCTGAGCCCAAACCAATCGACACCCCACCATTCCAAAAATTCTCTCACCTGTGTCATGTCGGTTCTTACTAGTTTACTTTGCATTCCAGCTTCTTTTTAATTGTTTCTTTGAGTCGTTTGCACTCATCTCGCTATTGTATCACCTGCGTCACATCAGTCTTTATCTCGTTTCGTAATGAGTTATAGCCAATCAACACCTTGCCATTCCAAACGTTCTCTCACATGTGTCACGTCAGGTCTTACTAGTTTCGTTAGCATCCCAGCTACTCTGTAACGGTTCTCTTGAGTCTTTTGCGCTCATGTTGGTATTGTCCCGGGTGTTCTCCCACCGATGTCACTTCAGTCTTTGTTTTCTAAATTTTCCAGCTAGTCAACCGCCCTCCATTCAGAATGTTCTCTCACGTGTCATGTTGTTTCTTACTTCTTTCTTATTCCTTTCTTTTCCTTTGGGTCTCAGCTCATTTCTCTGTTCCTGGTGTTCTTTTACCTGTCTTACGAGTTTTCTCTTGATCCTTCTGTTTGACCATTCCATGTGATGTTCCTTCACCTGTGTCATGACAGTCTAGGTTTCCAAAGAGTCCCAGACAGTCAACTCACTGTCTTTCCAATTGCTCTTTGCCCTGTATCATTTTTCACTCTCTCCCAGGGTGTTCCCTCACCTATTGATAAAAATGAGTCCCTTTTTCTGCTTCCCAAAGTCTCATTTGGTTAATTTTCAAATCATAACCTAAATACCAAATCTTATCTATAATTCAAATTTTTATCCAATAATTATTTCTAATCCATGAATTAGAAATGTAAAGTTATGCTGTATAAACAGGAAAACATCCTCAGCTGTTTTCACACAATCGTTTTGCAATTAAGGACCAGTGATGTTGAAAAATCAAATTGTTTGCTTTTTCGGGCTTTATAAGGTTTAGGATTTAGAGTACTGTTAAGAGTCAGGGTCTGGTTAGGGGATTTAGGGATAGGGTTATGTTTTATGATGTTAGGATTAGCGGTTATGGTTTAAGTTTTAAGAGATAGGGTCAAGTTTTAGTGACATGGTTAGGGGGATGGTTCACTGTAACTCTCGTCTAAGAAGCAAACTACGTTAATGTTAAAATGTTTTAATCAGTTTGCTCCTAAAAAATAAGCAACATTCAGTCATCCCTTGATAAATATGTCTGTCACCAGAAACAACATGCGCTGTCTCTCTTTCCTGTCAGTAAATAATTGAATCTCTATGCAGGTGATCATATTTGACAGCATCTCTTCATAATAATCCATATTATGATTGTGAGCAAAAGAATAGCTAAAGATGATGAATTATTATTTGCCCAACAGGACTGTAAACGTCAAGAACATTTGAGGACAGGAAGTGACAGCTGGTCCTGATCAAAAACCTTATTCCCCCAAACTCTTCCCGTGATCCCCTAAAGACCGTCACGCTTCCAACGGCACCCGGCCAGCCAGGTACTTCTCTCAGCGCAACTGCCAGACTGTAGCAGCCACATCTGAGGCTTTTTGGACATGAAACATCCTGAAATAATTTGTGGGAGAAGAGCTGTGAGGATGTTTGCAAAGCTGTTCCACGCTGCACCATTAGTCCTCAACAATCGACTGAGGAAAAAAAGATGCCTATTTTTAACTTAAGTCTGTAGAGACAATGAGAGCGCAATCTTATCTCCAATCAAATTCTCAAAAGGATATTGCCGTCTTTGCTGTCTCCACATTACACTGTACAAAGGAGGCGCTGCTTTCCAATTTCCATTCTAGAAATAAATAGAACAAAACCAAAAATAATGATCTGACATGATGGCGCATTTGTGATGTAATGCAATTATAATGAGAAATGCTACAGCCACACATACAGATAATTTAGTCTGACAATTCCTTTTGTCGCTCTCATCCCGTTAATGATGTGTCCATGTAATCCTTGTAGCCTTATCATCAAAATCCTTTTTTTTTCCAAACATAATGCTCATATATTTATATATTTATATGTATGTATATATATATATATATACATTTTATTGCGTTTCATCACACTACCTTCGCTTAACTCATTCACTCCCAGCCATTTTCACTGAGGCAACCCCCTTCGCTCCCGGTTGTTTTACTGGATTTTAACAGATTGTGCAAGGCCCACAGAATATTGTGTTGTATTGCTATAAAAACATGGAACCTACCAAAAGAAAGATTAGAGTCTCTTCTATCATCCGGAAAACAAGTTTCCGTTTTGCAGACATTAGCATTAGAATATAGCTAAATTCCATCATTATTCACAAACCTGTTGAAAACACTGGGGAAAAAGAGCTAGTTGCAACACGACCCTGACTGATCTCTTATACTCTGCTGCCACCAGCTGGACGTTTCTTGTAATAACTACCATTGTTTTAAGCAACCTCTTCAGGTCAGAAGCTGCATTAAAGCCTTCTGGATGCTCTAGCATAAAAATAAAAGAACATTAAAAAAACAAAACATGAATACGTTTTTGTGAGTGAAGGACAAAGTATTAAAAACGCATTTATACGTTTTTGGGTTTGAATGCGTTAATAAGCTAACTGAAACAGATGCGGGACCTTTGATTATTTTCATGGACCTCCTTTACATTAGACCAGTGAATCCCAACCAGTGTGCACCGTGAAAGATCATCAAGTGTGATGTGGAAAATAATCCAATGACAATGTAATTGGTCCCAAGACAGCTTTGTGTGTTTATCTAACAGGCCCACTATACAAATAAGTTTGTGAATAAATTGATACACGATCATCATTTCGGTGTACTGTATACACTTTTGTGACATATTTGTTTGATGGTGCACCATAAGATTATTCTTATCTAAAATAAGTGACTTGTCTAAGTAGTGGTTGGGAAACACTGCAATAGACGCCACATACAGGCTTCCACCCTCAAAGTATCATAGGAGAAATTTATTTTACAAATAACACCTGCCCTTTGAACTGTTTCTCTGAGACAAGTGCACATTTCCTCGTTTTTGTGCTCAATCCATTCTGGACCTGAAGGTCAGTGTGACACCATCACACAAACACAGAAACAAGTATTGTTTATAGTGCAAGAAAACAAATAATGTGATTCAGCAGTTTTCTCCTTGCAAAGAAATATCAGGACAAATTTAGCTCGTCAACGGGAAAAAGTGCACCATTAAGTTGTTGTGAATCACTTCAAACACTTTCACGTCAATATTAATGCTAAATTATAGCGATGGCGTAATTACCAACATTTTCCAAAGCTGTTATACACGAGCAGTACAAGTTTGTTGGCTAGCTGCCATGAAATACACACAAAATATCCCGAGCACACCAAATAAATATTGCAAGACCTGCTCTGAATAATACAGGACACTTTTGGGGTTTGTTCCCAGATGCTATTACTGCGTTCAGCATTGAAGCATGCTGCTACGTCAACTTTGCTTCTCCTTCCTAAACTCGCACCAGTGCTAAAAAAACACACAGCTCACATCACATCAACATCAATTTATTGCTAGAGATTGGTATTGAATAAAAATTTTAAAAAACACTAAGGAAAATGTTTCTCCCACACAATAGCTAACTATTTGTGTTGACATGCACTGAGTACTGTGGAGCATTATAGGGCAAGATGGGTGTATATATAACAGTATTTGTGCTGTCAAAGCTGCTGCATCACATGAAAAAAAAAAAAACTTCTGTTACTTTGGGCGAGAGCTTGCTGTAAACAGTTTTTATTTCATCTTTTTGCAGTAGGAAAGAGTTTCGCTGAGGTTAACGTTGGCAGAATGATCCAGAAATGTTTCAGAAAGAACCTAGCTTAAGGTGTGGTTATCTAGCGATTGACAAAACACACTTTTTCAAAATAAGATGTACACCTGATCTTGTAGCATTATGAATTGTTCTCGGAAAAATACGACTTTACTGTATTAACTTCAGGTTTTTCAGGGTTTTGTTTCTGGATTACAATGCATTTTTTTTTACATTAATAATATAGTAACATTCCATGAACTAAAGCACATTTCTGGTAATATCTTGTAGCATTATGAAAAATATGCTCTATTTTATTTTCTCTCTCTTTTATGAAATTACATCTTTTTTCCACACACGTCAGAGCACAAGACTTGAGTTTAAGCCATTATTAGTGTAATCATGAGGTCAGACGTGGAATTCAAAGTGGTAACTTGATGCTACATGTAAGCCCTATGAGTGCAATGTGACTCCCTCTGCGGACTAATTGGCAATTTGTAAAAGATAAAACCTGAACAATAATTGGAATGACTATCGCTATGCTAATGATGACAAAGTCTTGATGAACTAGGTGGTGCTGGGCTACTTGAGCAAAAAACGTAATCAATCATCCTCGTCTTTAGCTTTTTAGTATTTTACTTAAGAGATCAGAATTCTGAATGATAATTTATGCTATAAAAAAACTGACTTTAGTGGATGTGTCGAATGTGGCGTGAATTTATTCCATTTCTAACTAAGAAATGTCATATTAATGAAGGCGTGCTGCGCTTGCTTGTTAATTAGCATACTGCATTTTACATATGGTATGAATCATGCATGTTGCTGCAGTACCTGCTGTACTGTCTCCATACAAGAATGCAACACAAATGTATGTTAGAAAGACTTCCTGCCGTATTATCGCACTTGAATGTGGAAAATATGCGCTTATGTTCTCTACTCACAGATTTTTCTTTTTCATCCCAAAGGACAGAAAGGGAATGATTAATCTTTATAGCATTGGAGATTTGAATCTGTTTTATGCCAATGTGTAGCAAAGGCACCTTAAAGAGCAATCAAACAACGCAACACAGCAAGTTTAAGTCTTCTTGGCGTGTTATGAAGGGGCAAATTATCAATGTGGAATGGTGCAATTGTAAAAATTAATAAAATAAATAATAAATAAAATAAACTGCAGTGGAGTTGAAGTAGTCCAAAATTGTGCACAGCAAAAAAAAAAATCTTTCTGGATTTGTTTGTTTTCTTTTGTCATTGCAAATCAGATTGTGAAAGTACACTTCTAAGGTTGAACACAGTCTGTTCAAGCTGGTTCAATAACACATTTTCCCAAAAGAAATACTGTAGCAAAAGCAAATCCATTCCAGATTTCTCAGTCCCATCTTAAAACCTATTCTTAACGCTACAAGGCTTTTTAAACCCTAAACTTAACTGTTAAAAAAAAAAAAGCAAAGATATCTGGTACTTTATTGTCATGTATTATAATAGTATTATAATAATAATAATAATAATTATAATTATTGTTATTATTATGTCCATATTCATTGAGCATGTGGCCAATATATTGATAGAGACGTCACCTGTGCATGATATAAGCTCAGTTAGTAGATAATGTCTACGCAAACGCTTCTAGTGTCGATCCTGAAAGCATTATGCTGCATGGTTTGGCAGCAACCCGACCAAACAAGCCTCGAGTGAGATATCCTCTTTCAGGTGAGGAAGTTGCAGTGCGAATGTTGTTTTCAGGCACAAAATAAATCAAAGTCAAAACGGACACCACAGCGATTGTCCACGACAATGTGCCAAGGGCCAACTTCAAAATAAAAGCCTAAACAATAATAACATGGGCATGAATGCTTAGTTATTTTGAAGTTGGCCATGCACACGCCAGAAGCAATCTGCCGCATTGCACGGGATATACAATTGCTGTGGCGGCTGGTTTGAATTCCATCTTTTCGCCTGAAATTACAGCGTGAATACACATGCATGCGTGTGGCTAAGTCAAATTGCCAGGGCTGTTTTATTTATTAATTTTTGTTTGTGCCAGTCCAGCCCTGCCCACGTCTGTAATTAGCAGCCAATATTGATGTCCTCATTCCTGGGAAAATCTTGCCTTAAAAATGCAATAAATCAATATAGAAGTGTATTTTTCAACCTTTAGGCTCTTTTACCCAGCTAAGCTATTTCCAATTTCCAACTAATCAGGCATGATCCCTTTAACATTTTTAACTATCAGACTAGCACAAGAAGAAATTAACCACTTTAAAGCAGCAAAGAGGTCTACTGTACATACATTTGCTGATGCAATACCGCTAATGACAACATTGGAGTCTTCTTTTCCTAACAAAATTTGTTGCGTTCCACCTTTTGGAGTAAGTTTGCCAAAAAGTCGAAGACAAATCTAATATGAGATAAAGCCCAAAAATTATTAAGAAATAAAAAAAAACAGTTTTCTGCTTTATTCATACTCTTGTTATCAAAAGTGGGACAATTTTTAAACTAATAGAAATAGTTCAAATTAATTTTTGACGTCTATAGCCGTCGATGGCAGTGAATGAGTTTAAAATACACCGGTCCAAACTATTTTTTTTTTCATGCAAACATGCAACATGACTGTGAATACGCAGTTGTTCATTTCAGACTCATATAGATTTATAACGCTAAACATACTGTATTAGTCTGTATAAACAAAAACATAAATGTTTTAAGTGTTTGTAAAATAAGGATGAACTGATTTAGCATTTGGTTGATTTGTGTGGAATTGTAGTTAAAGGAGTTGCGAGGTATTCCATGGTCCCGACGTTCGAGGTTTTGATGTGACCAATTAGTTTTTGCAGCAGAATTCGTTAAGGTGCAGTTACACACACACTTTTTAATTTCTTTCATAGTCATAGCATAAAGGTTTTTTTTTCATAAAAAAATAAAACATTTACTGTAATGATGGCTTTACTGTTGATTAAGTGTAAGATACTATGACACATTGCAACAAAGTAAAATTTGTGTTTGCTTTATTTTAGATTCATAACACAATACAGTACGTTTATATAACATATATAGGCAAAGCAAATAAATGTAAACAATATACAGTGTTTTTCTCAACATCTTCCATCATCTGAAATATGTTAGTTTGTAAACATCTTGTAAATTTTTTGATAATTTGAGAGAGAATTGTTGTTGTTATGTTATTATTTAATGACACACATGTACGTTTATAGTAAACATAGTTTAAAAAGTATTTACAAAATATCATTTATAAAAAGGAGATTAATTGAATCCGAATGGAATTTAATTGCAGAGTACTAGTTCATTCATCATACAACCTATTCATGTTTTTTTTTTCAGCTAAAAAAAAAATGTTGTTGAACTCACCTATTCGCTGCTCTCAATGCATTTTTACTCTTCCTGTAACTCTCTAATATGCCACAAGATGCTGCCAAAGTGCTAGCTAATAAGAAATTAGGTAGGACATTTTATTTTTACGCGTTGTGAAGGCAACATACTTGCAGTTTGCCATTTATGTGCAATGCTAATGTTTGCAATCATGTTAAAGTATTTAGGGATCATGGTTTGGGTATATATAGGGTATGACATCAGTTACGGATTTTCTCTAATCTCCTGAGTTTTTGTCCCCATTACAGTAACTCAAGCAAAATGTAATGCACTACTTTACTGCGACCGGTTGTTAAGTCCCAACGTCACGTTACCTGAGAGACATTGAGCTATATATTTCATATTCATAGGAAATTTTCCAAAATGTAAAAATGGATCAGTTAATTGGTACTTTTCTTGAAGAGTTATCAGTGTAAGATAAATGACTATGCCTAATTATGGATCTTGTTCATCCAAAATTCGTCATTTGACATCCATCTAAATAAGCCATGTATGAATAATTTAGCTGCTTTTCCACAACATCACATTTGCAGAGATATACTAGAAGGAAAAAGGTGCGTCATATTACCTGAGGTGAAGGGAAAGTGGAAATGGGCGGTGGGGGGCTAAAGGGGGGGCATTTTGTTGCACCACAACATCTGGATGTAAAGAAACAGGCTGCTAAGAATGTTCTAATCATGCAGACACGGCCTAAGCTGCTCCATTATGGGCTAAACTGACCTATCAGTTGGGCTTTCGCTAATCCAAATTGTGCTTTGCCTGCCAGCGCATTGCTCAATTCAGACGCTCAGCCGGGTGGGAGGCAGGGGGGGGAACGCAAGCATAATTCACCTGCCGTGTGAGCCGCTAGCATTTAAGAGATATTTATCTTGCAGTGTCATATGTGCGCAAAGAACACAAGCTATTCCCCCCTCATAACCCCCACCTGACTCAAATCTACAAGCGTTCTAATGTCCCATTCTGGTGCCATGTGCATGCCTGTTACGACCCGTTTGGAGTGCCTTAAAAAGGCTTTTATCGGATGCCAGCTCGTTTGCATGCTTACATCGGTGTTAAACGTGCCGAATGACAGTGATAAGCACGACTTCAGATAAAGATTTAAAGCAGCACTAGGAAAGAATTGGATGTTTTTGGGTTTGTTTTTTTTGCTCCCTGGATGCTCCTTCAGTTCATTCCCTTGAGGCCACTGTTCATGATGTTCTAACCCTAACCGATTTGCTGACAGGCCTACTCAGTGCCGCTGGACCAGCCTGACACTATGGGCCCTATTTTCGTAGACAGCCGCCTGTGTGCTCGGTGTAAAATGGGCACACCTTCATTTTGTACCAGGTCAAGTCTAGTCTACGGTAGACACGGCTGCCACGTCCCCGGGACATCTTGTAATTTGGCGACAAAAAGTAGACTGTGCTTGGCATAAAAGTGGTTGTAGATGTGGTAAACCCTCAGCAGGCGATCTGGTTGTTGACAAAAAGTACACTTGATTTTAGACTCACAAAAAGCAAGTCTAACTAGTAGCTCGAGTGGTAGATTTGA
The DNA here is from genome assembly GCF_051991255.1 of Vanacampus margaritifer. Lineage (NCBI taxonomy): Eukaryota > Metazoa > Chordata > Actinopteri > Syngnathiformes > Syngnathidae > Vanacampus > Vanacampus margaritifer. Next base: position 21,049,574 of record NC_135433.1, read on the forward strand.
TCAAGGTTCAGGCAGACAGATTTGGCACTCCGCCAGACATTTGTGGTGCATGTCATCAGATTTCATTTATAAATATGACAATGCCTCTAAATCATTGTAGAAACCAATTCATTGAACAAATTATTGTCATTATGATTTTTTTAAATATTTTAATAGAACCCCATGATTGTAACAACTTGGGGTGGGCGCACACATAGATGCACGTTCAGGGGTCTTAATTGCCACTGTTACATGCCCGGCCAACTCCATCATCCGCAAGGGGGGATCTTGTGGTTTTACCTGTATAAAGTAAACGCACTTAGCTTGCATCAATCTTATCTCTCAGAACCCAGCGAGTCAATTTCTACTTTCAAACGTGTGCCCTTCCACTGCCCTGATTTTAATGGGAATGAAAGGAGCCAGCTCAATTGGCCAGGAATCGGCTACGCTCCATCCCACAACGGCGCAAAATTCTACAAATGCCCCATTTATGCCTAATTCTAAGTCTAGCAAAAAAACAACAAAAGAAAACACCACCCTTGTGCACAGTTGGAATGCGCACCACTCGACATACGCTGGACACGAAAATAGGGCCCTTTGTCAGCAAAGGTTATCACTATTAAATATTTTTAGAATCAATTATTCTGTTGAATAATTAAATAATCGGATTTGGCTTCCAAGTCTGCGTGTTTGTGGAATGTGGAGGAAAGCCGGAGCCTGAATTCAAACCCACGCCTTCTTAACAGGTGGATGTTCTAACCACATGTGACCCAAATGAAAGGATGGAAATAATTCATACAGTAAACTTCTACAGTAAATACTGTATTCACTTTCCCATGTAAAAGTTTGGGTTTGTCAGCTCATGTTACATGGCATAACACAGTGGCGGCTTCAAGCGTGCTTCAGTTTGCTTGTGTGCCCTTTTGCACTGAGGTTAGGCGTTAGTAAACCGTTTTAGTCGGCGGCCGCCATGATAGCAAATATCAGCAGCGCGCAGTCGACTCGGCGGGAACAAAGCTCGCCTGGCTGACATGACTCAGGGGAAATTAATTTGCTACAGCTATAAAACGCTTGGTTATTTAATCACTGTTAGATTTAATCTAACACCTTAATCTCATCGGGTAGCTTCTCCGCCCGGAGTTTTACACCTGCGAAAAGTATGAAGGGATTAAAGTCAGAAGAGTCTGTATGTAGGAGGGAAAAAACAAACAAAAAAAACAGTATGAATGGGTTTTCAGTGCAGTTATGAAAGCAAACGTAATAGCCAGAAAACAAGCACTCCATTAAAAGCGAGTGCCTCTCTCTTGGAGAGTGACATCTAATGGCATCTGATCTTTTTGGGTTCCCGCTATGTATATTTAATGCTGTCCGGATCAAAGCGTGGGCGAGCACCTTCGCGCTCTCACCGGATCAAAGAATTCTTGCTCGCGAGTGTGACACGCTGGCCGACATGAAGCGTCGGCGGCCCCGGCCTGTTTGCCACGGCGCCGCCTCGTCTTTCATTCCCAGCAGGAGCGCCCCTGCACGCCGAAGAAAATAGACTGGCGACACCTCAGCTGTGAAATGGCTGACGCAAAACTAAGCGACTCCCCGCTTTTCAATAGTGCAGATGGGAGGAGATACGAGGGTGTAATCCTTGAATGGATCTGGCGAGAGTTCCCTTTGAGCACTTCCACTAGAGCCCTCTACGCACACACACGCACACGCGCATAATCTGCCTGCCAGAGGTAGTTTGACGCAGCAAGCGAATCTGCCATAAACACTCATCACAAATGCAGGATAATGTTTTGCTGATACACAGATTAACTTGTGTAATCCAGGCTGCCAACGGCAGAGTTTAAAGGAAAATGTGTCAAATGTTTATAGATAAAATTAAACCGTAATCTCTCAAGTCTTTCTTTTTTTCTGCTATTGTCCTCACATGTTCCGGTTTACTGTACTTGGGATCAAATACATACTTAAATAGAAACATCAGTGGCACACTTTGCAAGCTATAAATAAAGCTTGAGCTGGATGTCTAATATGCCACGTTTAGTCTTGTAGGCACTTGATGACACCTGGCTACAACTGTTGAATGACTCAGCAATTCAGCAATTTTTCTTTTGTCAACGTGGACTAGCTGCAAAGCATTCAACTAGCCAATTATAAATGATTGGTATTAGGGCTGTTCAATTATGAAGAAAATATTAAGTCATTTCCTCCCAGCCATTTTCACTGAAGCAACCCCCTTCGCTCCCGGCTGTTTTACTGGATTTTGACTGATTTTGCAAGGCCCACAGAATATTGTGTTGTATTGCTATAAAAACAAGGAACCTACCAAAAGAAAGATTAGAGTCTCTTCTTAGCTAAATTTCATCATTATCCACAAACCTGTTGAAAACACTGTCAAAAAGAGCTTATTGCAACATGGCCCTTGTTGATTTTTTATACTCTGGTGACACCTGCTACTACCATTGTTTTAAGCGACCTCTTCAGGCCAGAGGCTGCATCAAAGCCTTCTGTGATAATAATAATAATAATAATAATAATAATAATAATAATAATAAAATGTATGAATACGTTTTTGAGACCATGGCAATATTTAAAATAAAATGTTTTCATACAATTTTGGGAGCAAATGAGTTAATCACAATTATTTTGTTGTTGAAATCACGGTTAGGACAATCATTTATTTTTTGGTCCAAATCAAGAAAATGTTTACATAACAAATTTTAAGACAAATATAATTCTTTCAAACACTATAAGTATGCAAGTTCCTTTAAGACAAAACAAAATTTATTAAATTAGTTATTAGTTATTTTTATAAGTGGAAATGTATACATTTTAATGACTCAAAATTTGTGCTGTATTAATAATATTTTTTATGATTATGCTCTCTCAGTAATGTGCGCCATATTTTCTCCACTTGACGACGTCGAGCTTCACTGTGTTCCGCGGTAAAGATTACCTACAACGACCATGTTTTAATTTGCCGCTTGTAAACGCAGTGAATGCCTTCAGCAGTCTGTACCAGCATAATTACGGACAATAACCAACTAAATACCTCCCACCCGTTGAGGACTTAGGAGGGCTTTCCTACACGCTTTTTGCTTAAAAGACAGAAAATCCTGTTCCCATCGCACTAACTACGTTGGTGAAACAAATTGGGGATCGCAATGTGTCAATTATCTCATATTTGCAAGTGTATAACAATGGAAACTGAGTATCGATATGTCAAAATGCATACTTTTAAGGACAGAGTTTAGCTCACATGGTGCGATAAAGTGGTGTTAGTGCATCCAGACAATCGACAAATTTAAGCTTTTTCCTCTCCGTTGATCAAAGTCTGCAAAGGACAAATCACCTGATGTCTGCAACAAATGATGTTGCATGATTACCTAGTGGTGTGGGGTGTGTTACGAGTGATTATTTTCCTTTGTAACAATCGTAAATGTTAAACATGTTCAATATTTACGATTGCAAATCCTATTGTGTACGCACAACAATGGCTGTGGCTGATCCACCGACTCTGACTGTGATGTAAAACTGATCAATAGCCAATTAGAATGCAACCTGAAGCTGCCACTGTTGCCCTACACAAATGGATATTAAACTGCCTCTCACACATCAGTCTCAGGGCTACGGATGGTTTGGGGGAGGAGACTTACGAATGTCCGTGGATTTACAGTAAGGTTTTAAGTGGTGCTGCTATGTTGGTCATTTGATGTACACCACACAAAATAAGAACACTCCTGGTGATTTCAAGTTCTTGCTTGTCATGTGTGGGTTCTCAAAATTTAGTACAACTGAAATTCATAAAGTAAACTGATAGCGGTGATCATGAAAAAAAAACGGTAAGTACAATATTTATTTTGTAACATCCAAAATATTTTCTTTTTAGGAAAGTGCAACATCACTATTAGGTCTTCTTTGGGATGTGAAACATCAACATCATCAGTTTGCCTACTTTTTTTGTAACGATTGTCTTGTCTTTAAGAAATGAAGGATCTAGACAAGTGCAACAGCAGCAGTTTGAACAGTCTGAATTATTAGGCCGAGGGGATACATGCGGTAAAACAAATGATCCTTAAGGACCGACTAGATTGTATTAATTACTTGAGGATGCATTCAGTATTCAATTTAGACACCTAATTCAGGTTGGGCAACTGCATTGCGTCTTTCTGTCATTTCTCCCCTGGCTGATGCGAGCACAAAGAGAAAGCTAGGAAAGAAGCAGTCTTTTTAATTAACGAAATGTGTTATATCCGCCGTGCGCCACACGTCTATTCAAAGACGTGTGTTTTATCTCGGAGAGCAGGTTTCCATCATCCTTTGTCTGCACAGCCCTGAAATGGACCGGCAGCCGAGCCGAAGCCAGCCCCCCTCTCGCTTGAAAGAACCGCTCACTTCAGTCGGCTCTCGCAAATGGAATTTGACACTAGGGTGTGTACTTTTGTACAATGAATTAATCGCCTAATGACTCTTGCACACACGGCCGATATATTCTGGTGATAGCGACTTCTGAGAGGCTTATGTCTTTTGCCGAGACAAAAGGGAAGGCTTGAGCGTATCATTCACATATCCTTCACCAATCTTTCTTTTTTCCCTCCCAATTCCATGTATCTCCGGCAATAAACGCGGCAAAGCTCCTGACAACTTTTGCTGAAGGTTTTAGCTCTTTATTATCACCTCATTACAACTCTAGAAAGGTGCTAAAAGGTCAAATTACAAAACTTGGCAGGAATATTTACCGGTACACCTGTGCTGCCGAATGTCAATGAGTGTTATTATTAGGAGGTGGGAAACGCAGAGTAACTCGCGGCAACAATATCATGATACAGTCACGACATCTGTGTTGCTGAAGGGAAAACCAGTATCAAAAAGATCTTAACGACATTCCATGGCATTGATCTAATGCATTTGTTGTGAGTGAGCAATCGTAAACGCTTTCTATGATGCCCCTTTGGCATGATTGCATTAAAAAAGGAAATATTTACGCGGTATAAAATATTAACTACGGAGGTTCTTGGTTTACACAGTTACATAACTATCCATCCATTTTCTTAACCGCTTTTCCTCACAAGGGTCGCGGGGGGCGCTGGAGCCTATCCCAGCTGGCTATGGGCATTAGGCGGGGTTACACCCTGAACTGGTTGCCAGCCAATCGCAGGGCACACAGAGACAAACAACCATCCACACTCACAATCGCACCTAGGGACAATTTGGAGTGTTCAATAGACCTGCCATGTATGTTTTTGGAATGTGGAAGGAGACCGGAGAACCTGGAGAAAACCCACACTGGCACAGGGAGAAAATGCAAACTCCACCCAGGAAGGCCGAAGCCTGGACTCGATCTCACGTCCTCTGTACTGGGAGGCGGACATGCTAACCAGTCAGCCACCGTGCCGCCATTATAGAACTATAACTTTATAATTTTTACATAAGCTATAATACTGCATTGCCTATCACTAGCCTACAATAATGTAGTTAAGTCATAACTGCATTAAGTATTTGTATAAAAACACTATTAGACTTACATTAGTGTATATAAAAATTTAATGAAATAAAAAAAGTAAAATACAGCATAAATTGAACTCACCTTCTTGTGCTGTGTGACTGCGTCTACTGTATGTATGCCACTGCGCAAAAAAAGGTAATTATGTGCTATTTGTAACCGTGAAATGTATACCTTTGTAAACCAAGGACTAATGTAATGATTGATTTTATAGTATACATTTTTTATTTAGAATTATTTATTGGAGAAATAATTACTTCCATTTCATTCATGTCTTTCTGTCTGTTAGAAACATAACACTCTAGAATATTTTACTGTTTCATATCATATGATAATGACAATTAAATAGAATGCAAATAAACTGTTTTTGCCGTTTTGTTTTCTTCATTGGAATAGTCATTGCACAAAGAGTCTCACAACTGACTCAGTAAGTTGTAGCAAGATTTGTCATCTTTTTGACCGTTGGTATTGCTATATTTTCTGTCTAGATGTGTTGCTCCACTGTTTTTGCATTCAAATATCTGTCTGTCAGTCAGTCTACGACAGTGTTGATCCCAGAATATCATACTTTCATTATCAAATGCAGTCAATGTAATGTCATACCGGTGACTTACAATAGGGGAAATTTCCTTACAACTTTAACGATGCACTGTATGTAACAACACAGACAAAAGTAGTGGGTCATCACTTTGTGCTGACAGTAAAGGAACATGGAAAGAAATATGGAGTTTTGTTTTCTAGATTTCCAAGCACGTTCATTTTTTTGTTGCTGCTGAGGTTTAATGGAGCAGATGTTGTCGTAATTAATTTTACACACCGCAGTCATCCTTCATATTACAAGGATGTTTATGCTTCATAGCCTGAAGTGAACCTAATCAAACTGCTGGCCTCTCCCAAACACTTGGATCTTGAAGAAAACACAAATAGAGTGTTGGAACGTGGAGGGGTGGGGATAATCTCAACGGAGTGACTTTTTAATGGACACTTTTCATATCGGGACGTAGCAGTTAAAAGCTTGTCAGGGAGTATTTTCCCCTCAATTAATCCGCGCGCTTGGTCATTGCTAATCTCAAATCACGTGGATTGCTGCGCTAAACCTGCTAGCAATTTGCATGGCTCGCATTGAAATCGGCATATTACATTCCGCAGTCTGTAAGCATCCCGGTGAGCATTGTGCTGCTTGTCTGGAGGGCAGCTGGGTGAGCCAAGTGGATGTCAGGGTCACGTTACGGGAAATAACAAAACGACTTAACTCTCCAAGCGCCACCATTATGACCAAAATACATCAGCATGCTAGGCCCAAAAGGGCAAGGTTATATTTCTGAAAGGTATTAAAGTCATCGTAATCCATATGCAGTTTGAACATTAACAATATGGAGGGAAAAATACTTATTGATTCAATTAAAATATTTTGCACACTAAAGTTAATCCACACTCGCGTTTATTTGAGGATTTGTTGCTCGCAGTTGGCATTTTTGTGTGTGTGTAATTTGAAATGTCATATACAGTAGCTTGCCTCTGCTTAATTTGTATTCAGCAGGCAATGAATTATGAGGCACCATTGCACTGATGTCATTTTAACAAACAGATAACTTTGAAAGTCTGCAGCTCTTCAACTGATTATCTCATTTAGCGGCACACAACACAAATCAAACGCCCCTCAAGAGTTTGAAGGACACGGTGATGAACTTGGTAGAGAACGACTTATAAGATTAGATAAAGATATGTTCTGCGTCCCATTTGGACAGCTCCCGTTTATGTTTACGAGTGCTAAACGTGCAGTTTGTGAGAAGCGCAGCCAATCTCAGAAGCGTTTTGTCAAACATGGCAATAAAGCCTGCAATTATTCATGTTGCTTAAGTGCTCTCAAGTAGAACAGCTCAGGGTTTGACTGACTTGTCGGTGCTGCCCTGGAAAGAAAATTGAGCTTGTTTTGTTGTTGACACAGTTGGAAATTTCAGGTGGGGAAGCAGCAACTGTATAAAATACAAGATATGTTCCTCTGAATGGCAAAAGTTGAGACTATATGGCCTTGCCTAGTAGCAGAGAGGAGTTAGATCATTCGCATTAGGATTCAAGATTATGGCCACATCCTCGCACGCAAATGCATCCTGATGGAGCGCCCACTCAAATGGCATCTTCTGCAAAGGCTGCATTCTCTTTTGTTTTGCTGTTATGCTCTTATTGCTTTATGACAGCCGCTTTAAAAAAAAACTCAGAGATGCATATATTATGAGCATCGCAAACATGCACAATCTATATTTAATTTCCAAGGGCTGTTAAAGCAAACACGCACAAAGCAAAGAAAAATGGCCACTTTTTTAAAGTTGACATTATAATGCTAAATTGCTAAATAATATTTTGCTCCTTTGCTTAGGATGGTCACGACATACGGTGTTTCGAGGTTCCGAACGATGTGAAACGAAATTAACTAGTTTGTGCACTAATGTAAAACAGTGGTTCACCGTCACACAAAGACATACTCAGTTAACTGCTAAACTCACTGTTTTTCGACCATTTTTTGTTCTATTCATGGCCAATAAGAATTTAAAATGGGAGTTTGGTAGTTTGCTGGAAAAAAAAAGTCACATTTCTTCAAACTTAGTAGTTATTGTACATTAGTAGTAGTAGTAGTAGTATTTATATTATACAGTAGTAAAATGATGTTTGAAAAGAAATCATCCCTTTCTTTGTTGCATCTTGCTCTTTCAATTTGATTTTCAAGAAACCATCGGGTCCAAGGAAAAACAACTATGAGTGGTGAGTTGTCAATCATTTGCCATGCACACCCCTGCAGCTTTACACTGATCTTTTACCTCGGGCCTCAGGAGTTTTGCTACCACTATGTTGGAATATCCAAGAGAAATGACTTGTCTCTAGTTTGCTAACAACTCGGGATAAATCTAAAATGAAGCAGAGCAAGGGACCTCAGACAAGTGAGGCAACTGAGGATTCAGTAGTGATGCTACACAAGTAGCAGCTGTGGCTAAGTTTAGCTTGTTTACAGTGTAAATGCTAGCTTAGTATTGATAAAAGATGCCATTTTGTTGAACCTGTATGGACAGTGTTTGCTGTTATAGATGACTTTGCACTTTTGTAATCGCATGCCATTATAAATGGCCATGTTTGGGAATCACGGTTGTAGTGAAGGTCTACTTTCAAATAGCTTTCTTTTTTTCCCTTTCAAATAGCTTTCAAATAGCACATAGCTTTGTCGTAAAAGTAACTTTGCTACTGTTATTAGTGTTCCAGGGAGGGAAATTCCTGACATGATGAACACAATTATAAAATAAATTATGTTAAGTGTAAATTATTATCTGTAAATTATTATATTCAAATCCAAATCAAATAAATCGATTCCGATCTACTCAAAAGATAAGCACTTCCCTGTTTAGCAACGTATATACAAAAAAACATGATTCCCCCTTCATACAGTTACAACCCTTACAGTATTTTCTTAACTCATAATTGATGGTAAATTTGGCCCAATTTTTCTGGAACAACAGTTTGCTAGCACATAAGCCTCTGCTTCTTGCTTACTTTTTAGATTTGTAAGAGATTTTGGAAACAAAGCAGTTGAAACGTGCTTGCTTGGAGGAGATCTAGCAGGTCTGATTTTCAAAGATTGTTCCACTTTGAAAACTGCTGTAAAATATTCAAATAACAAGTAATTTAATTGTAAAAAGCCCTTTTAAGCATAGATGTATGTCTTTGGTGTTTCTCTTTCACTTGGAACGCACCCCCCCCCCCCCTAATCTTTCCAGAGGTATCGCTTTGACTTCGTTTCAGAGGCGTTTTGATGATGTTCTGCATTGTTTTTGTAGAAGTTTAAGATGACAATTCTCCACCTACGCTTCGAGTGGCATGACAAAAAGCGGCTGTGTAGTTGTTGTTTAGCCCGACTGACAAAACAGCACACAGTGGATACACACACACACACACACTTGCTTGTCTCACTTCCGACATTGACACTCTTAGAAGAAATCCTCTGCTGTCTCAAACAGTAGTTTTGCGACAGTTTTGAATAGCTGTCAGAGTGCATCATTATGGTTGCTTGCGGCAATTTGCACATGTCAAGCGGCGTAGCGAGTTCCGACCACCCCGCTGACACATTACTCCGCCTCTAGTCTGATGTATTATTTTCATCTAGGCACAACACTCAACCTCTTTGAATGTATGTCACACTGAATTGAGTGATACCGACACTATGACTTCGCCTTTTCATATCAAAATATCTATCCGATATCTTTCAACCGGATCGAGACCAAAAGGTTTAGTATGCACTGGAGTGACTTGATGCTGATTAGGAACGCCGTGCTGGCAAATTGTCAAGTCACAAGGTAGCCATAGCCTCAAGCACAAATTATTTTAGCACATTTTCCACTTCAAATGAGACTAGCACCTGTAAAAACTATGTATAAATAAATATATATATATATATATATATATATATATATATATATATATATATATATATATGTGTGTGTGTGTGTGCGTGTGTGTGTGTGTGTGTGTGTGTGTACATGAAATAAAATATCAAACCTGCAGCCTAGATGATTATCACATTACAGAAAATATTGTAAATGAAGAGAGAAGTAGGGTGGTACAGTCTTCTAATGACTCACATTTTATAGTCTTATAAAGCCTCACAAAATGTTGTATTTGGGGGATATTAAGCTTTCAGGTACAATTTCAGGATGAAACAAAAATGCACTGAATGGCACATCTCCAAGGACTTCCACGTCTCTATATGTAATGTCTGTTGCAACTTGCTAATGCCACTCTAAGCTGAGTGGCCAGTTCCTTCCACATCCTGTTTGAAGCCTTTGCAATGGCGAGGCACAGTTGACCAGTTATTAGGTATCGTTTTGCTCTCATGATGTCAGAATGTGAACAATGTGATTGGAAAGACTGTTTAAAAATAACAACTGTAATTGAACCTCGAAATGTATAGGTCCATTCATGGATCAAACACGTGTTGTGAATGGTTCCTTGTTTGAGATGTTCACACACAAAAAAGTGACAAAAATCACTACAGAAATGTACGGCCCGTGAAGAGACAAAAAAAGGTTGGCAGAATTCTGACTTTATTCTCAGCATTCTGACTTTACAGTCAGAATTCTCATTTTAAAGTCACAATTCTGAGAATAAAGTGAGAATCCTGCCCAAACCCTTTTTCCTCTTCACTGGCCATAATCCTTTTCCGTAGGAAATGTCTTAATATACAATATTGTGGTATGGTTCACTTAGTGTAAACTAAATGAATCCATCCTAGAGTCAAACACATCATAAATCCTTTAAAAAAGATTACAGGTAGTGCTGAAAGAAGCATTTGAACATGTTAACAGTTATGAAGGGGTAAACTAAACTCATTAAACCCAAATACTGTGTGTGTGTGTGTGTGTGTGTGTGCGTGTGTGTGCGTGTGTGTGTGTGCGTGTGTGTGTGTGTGTGTGTGTGTGTGTGTTTTGTGTGTGTGTGCGCACATGCATGTGTGTTTTTTAACACTCCTACAGACTATTTTTATTTACTCCAAAAATTCAACATGGTAGGCTAAAACAGTTTGGGTTTAAGGCTCCACTGGTTTCACTTCTCCCAGTTTTATCTACTTATTTTTACACAGTCCAGGGTATAAAATCTCAACATTTAAACCTTCCAGCTGGTGCCAGTGATCAATTTTCCAAGTTAATGTCTTGTGTTTCATCAAAACATTAAAGTTTATGCTTTCATCCAAGCGCGACAATAAACAAGTTGGCCCGTTGTCGTCGGCCCGAGTGCCAAGCGAGTGCCAACGTCGTTGAAGTAGTTCCACTGACCTCTAAATGTGATTAGGAGCAAACACATCATTTGCTAAGCAGTCCGCGCTGGTTGGCAAGCTAACGCCACTGAACTAGTTGCCACTGTTTTGTTTCAATTAACATGCGGCGTCCTAAATTTGCTGAGCGTGAGGCTTTTTCAGTAACACCGCCCCTCCCCAACACCACCATAGCCCCTCTGCCTTGGCGAGCCAAATAATTAACAGCTGTGCTGACACTTAAATCTGTTGTGTTTTACAGTTTTCATTAAATGTGTCAAAGTCCTTCAGCGTCGTCATCGCCGCAGAGACCGAACTGAGAATTTGTAAACATCGAACAGTTATCAAGCTTTGGTTTATTCTTGGTGGTAACAAAATGTCAGTGATAAAACAATGCATGCGAAAGGTCATGGCTGTTGTCTCAAACTGTAAGCGCCCAGAGAGAAGAAACTCCAATATGAACATGTGAACTGATTAATGGGACTAGGCTGCTAAGAGCAGCATTGTAAAGGGAAACAAGTTGAGTGTAAACCTCCATCTAAGGGAAACTATATTTCTGGATCCAAAGGAAATGTAATAAGATCATTAGCGGCACAACAAATGGCAAAAAAGTGATTATCAGTCCAGGTTGAATTTCAATTTCAAGGTTCAGGTTAGATCCCAATGAAATTGTTTTATTTGTTATTTTATTTTTAAAGATTTGCTGTTGATTATGCTCAACAACAATACTGCGGGGTGTTCATTTCAAAAAATCGGTTAATAACTTACAGAGATAATGCCATTGGCCATGGTGAACAAACAAAATAGTCGTGGAGCTGCCCTACCATGGTCTGTGTATAACCCACCAAAAGGTTTAATGGAAGTTTTAGGTGGCATGATATAATAATAATAATAATAATAATAATAATAATAATAATAATAATAATGAAGAAGAAGAATCTTATGGCACCTTTAAAAACAGGTGTTTGCTTTGACAACCCAATGAATAAAAAATCCAGATCATAAAATGCAAACAACTATAAAACCAAATCCTTACATACCTACCAAAGACAATTTTATGGATTGAACAATGAAATGCAGTATTTATTTATTTTTTAAACTAATTATTAGTTATGGCTATTTATTTTTTATTTTACCTATTGTATTTTAGTATTTTATTGACAGTTTTTTATTTTCATGGTTGGTTTTACTAGATTGTATGTGTATGGTAGTGTTTGGATCTCAATGTGCAGCACTTTGGAAACGTATGTTTATAAAATGTGCTATAGAAATAAAGTGGATTGGCTCTTGTATTTCATTCCACGCATTAGGGCTGCTCGATTATGAAGAAATTATTAATCACGATTAATTTGGTAATACTGTAATTGAAATCACAATGATAATCATTTGTTTTTTCGTGCAAAACATGAAAATGATTAAACGTTAAAAAAAATATTAAGACAAATTAATTTCTTTGAAACAACAGTAATTATGCAAGTTTCTTTTGGACCAAACAAGATTTATTAAATTAGTTATTTAAAAAAAAAAAGTGCAAATATATACATTCAAACAACAAGAAATTAGTATTAATAATCTTTTATGTTTGTTTACGATTATGCCAATTTTGTAATTGTGGAGTGTAATAATTGAAATTGTAATTGAATTTCGATTAATTACACAGCCCTACCGCGCATGGAAGAGGAGAGGTCGGATATAGAGCACATTGCAGGGTGTGCTACACTTCCAAGGTCCTTTGACTGGCAAAGCGGCAGATGAGACATTTGGAGCAGACTCGTGTAATTTGTTTACAGACGCGAAGACCTCTGTACAGGAATGGCCTTGGTATGCCAAACATATTATTTTCTGATCACGTGCAGCAGTCTGTATTAGTAAATTTCCATTACAAGCACCCGGAATGAACTTCGTTTGTAGTCGTAGTGATAACAGATTAATATACAAATGCCCGTAAAGACAAGCCCAGTAGTGCATCTGTTGGGGTTCGAGCCTTGGAACTGAAGGGTCTTGGTTCAACCCCCACAATTTAGGAGTGTTGTGCACTGTTTATGCGCACCTTTCATTCAATCTCTCCTGGTAGGCCTGCATTTGTGTGATTTGGTTCCGGTTGTCAGTGGTTTCCAGCACAAAATGTACATTGAATTTCCCCTAATCAGCAGAAATAAATACATTTATAATTGAAATCTGAGGAAAATGACCTTTATGCAGAGGTAGAGATTTAGGGTATGTCAAAGTACAGCACAAAAAAGTGCAGTTTTGGAGGTAAAACGAACATACAAAGAAATGCAGGAAAGGTTTTGGCAAACAAATACAAGTGAACTTAAGAGGCTCTAACCTTCAAATACGGGCACAGAATAAAATCGGTTTAATAGAAATCCAAAGGAATTCAAGTGAAGTTAGGATAAGCAGAAGGTGAAAGCAATCACGGTGAAAATATAACCTTCTTGGTAGAGGCAATGAGTGAAGGGTTCTCAAATATGGGGAAGTACAATGCATAGAATGACCTTGCTACTTCTATCCACTTGATTGTCAGCAATAAAAGTGACTGAAACAGTTGAAGAGCTTTGGAGCTTAGCTCATCAGCACTCCTGACGTTCCCTGGCTGGAGTGCCTATTAATGTTGGATTGTCATTCTGATGAGCACGAGAAGAGTGGGTGTTCATAAAGATAAGCAAATGAAATGTGCGGCGTAAACAATATAGGCTACCGTCCCGTATAGGAGTTGTTGAACGTGTGGCTTTAGCAGATCGACGGTCTCCTCTTCATTAAAACAACTGAAAATCATCATCAGCAAACAATTGGATTTTCTATAGGGAATAGCGTTGCATCACATCACATAAATGGCCGGTCGGAAATAGCCGTCTTGCTCTGCATAACGATGACAGATCCTTGAGTATTTTTAAATCTGCCAAGAAATGCTACAAAGGCAAAGCGGAAGATGAAAGCCCGATGTTTCTGACGTACAGTATTAGCATGTATAAGCGTGTTGTCATTCTTCCTGTCAAGCTCTGAAGGCCTCAAAAGAAACACACTTTGTTTCGCGCAAGGTTATCCGAGTGTCGTTCCCTCCCCACAATCCTTGGCAACCACTTATTGTTCTTTAACATAAAAAGGAACCTTGTCTAAGCGGCTGTCATCTTCCCCACGCATAGCAAGTTGAAAAGGTTGCACAAAGGCAACCACACGGCCATTAGCCTCGCAGGCAGACGTGTTTTGATGTCTGTTTCGACTGCATGGCCTTGTGAAATCTGACAATTGAAGGCTGATGTCAGTCAAAGCAGCTAAATGTCAACTAAAACACAATGCGGATCAAAGTTTGAAACTTCATTAGAGCCAATTAGAGGTAACTATGCCACAAACTGACACCAAGGACTTTGGGTTATGAGGGCACGTTCGCAAGATGGCAATTAGCCTGCTGTTGAGTCAAAGTTGTGGAGACTGAGATACTCACAGATGACCTTTTTTGCTCGAGTGTTGTTCACATCCCTGTTAGAACCGATCCTATGACCTCTGCAAAGAGGCAATGCAGGGTACCAGTGACTTTTCACCTAATTTTTTCCAGTGATCCAGCAAGTGGCCTTTTTATGAAGCAGAAAAACAATGCCTGACCTTTTGAGTGATCTCCAAAGACTGTTAAAATTGACCCGTTATTGCAATCATTTGACTCCTGTCCCAGCGCCAGGGAATTGAGATAAAACGTGTAGCTGAAAGGCAACAACAAATACACTTGATAAATGGGTGCGTTGAAAATTACACAGGCGTAATGATGGTAATAACACAGACTGGATGGGTGCACAGTAAAGCACTGACTTTGTTTTCCCCCTGGTGTCCAACGCCTCAGAGCAAAAAAGCAGAGATGCCAACCCTCTGGATTTTCCCGGTTGGCGGAAATCAATAATGCAGATCCTCGATTTAAGAGTGCGCCAATCTGAACGGCACTGTGAGTATTGTGGACATTGAATAGTTTCATAAATAAAACCTTATGAAACCTTCCTAAAGCCTCAAATAGATTTTTCCGATAATTTTTTTTAATTTTTTTTTTACGATTTGCATCTCTTGAAAATGGAACTTTCCTGATGCCGTTCCCACAAAGTCAGAAGCATACAACTCTAAAGGCCTAGATACACTAATCCAACGTCAGGAGTCGGACAGCTTTGGGCCGACGGCATACACCGTCTAATCAGTGGATAAATTACTGTTGTAAACTCAAATCAAGTTGGAATACGTGGAGGGGGCGGGCATTCCCAGCAAATTCGACATGTTGAATCGGCGTCAGGCGTCAGGGCATTTGATCAATGGGGCAAGAAGAGGAAGTGACGAACGCGGATAAACAGTAATACTAGAAAGCCTGGACCATTTTTTCCCCCCAGCTCATTTTGCGCATAGTCACCCTGCTGTACACTCCGCATTTGAGCGTACAATGTCTGTCTGAACAGAAGATTGGGAAGAGGACTTTGTTTCTTTGGTTCAAGAGAGACCGGCATTGTATGATATTATCGTTAAAGAGTATGCCGACAAAGGTATGAAAGCCAAACTATGTCATTCATGACATGGGGAAGTGACTGGATAACACTGTGTTTAATACTGTGCAAAAAGGGTTTCATTCATGTGGGAGGACATCGTGAGAGAAAAAGTAACCAGTATGCGTGTTTATGTTTTTATATTCCGCCCTCGTAAAGAGGTTTTTGGTTGCCTTTAGGAATAAGGACTACCGCCGCCGATGGTACGGAGCGGAATTACTTCTCGCGCATGCGCTGTAGGTACATAATAGTCGGGGTCGGTGCAGTGTGTGTTTACGTCATTTTTCTGCGCAACGTGCCGACGTATGGACCGACGCCACCGGCTAGGGTAGGCGTCGGTGACATTTGGCCGACGTCAGATTGGTGTATTTGTCAATGCAGTTTGACATTATTGGTAGCTTTTAATTCTTTATTTCATTTTATTTTAAACCAGTGGCTCAAAAAGAGAACCCTGAGGGACACCAAAGTTTACAAGCAGTTGAAGATGTGATAAGTCCAGTGCAGCATGCTGTGCACATGTAATGCTGGCCAGGATGACTTTACAAACAAACAGTGACATTAAATATGGATGCCTTTTCTTCTCAACTCTGTAAAGTGTATCTGAGCAAGTAATGGATGGCGATTGAGACAAAGGTTATTGAAGCAAAACAATGCAGTCCTTTGAGAGGATATGATCACAGCAAAAAAAAATATCCACACGCATACCGGCCGAGGAGGCCAAAAACCGACAATCTGATTGATTCTACTATCTAATTTATTCCGCTATAGTGCTTTTTCGCCACGTTTCTTCCAATACGTGAATACGCTTCCGTGCCACAGCTGTGAATTTAATAGATGTAAATATTGATTTTCCCGTAAACGTGTTGACAGTAAAGGGATGGAATATCTACTGCTCACTTGATTGAGCAATTAAAGACAGTGGAGCTTTCGATGAATGTTCATGTTAAGCTTCAGATAAGAACCTACATCCTGTACTTAAGCTGAGTAATGGCCGTCGGCTAGCCAGGTGAGCTTTTTTTTTTAGTAACTTCATAATTTAGATGGTCTAGGGAGACATCGTCTTGTCAGAATTATCCCCCAACTCCTCACAACCTCTTCTTTTAGTTTTTACGGTTCTACTGGAGTCTGCCCGTGAAAGTGACCAATAGGGTCAAATGTCGGTGTTGTTCATATGCTCCTATCCATCACCGGTTTATGAGCTCGGGTGCTAATTCAAAGTACAAACTCGACATCACAGCGCACACTGGTGAATGATGAGTGTGCAATATTGCTTTGTAAGTTACATCAACTCCTCTGCTCAGTTGTGAGTCTGTATGCCGCGTGTGTTACGCCTCAGGGCTTATTTGTTCCTCTCCACCATACACAGAGAATCAGGCCAAGAAAAAGATCATCAAAATAAGGACTGTATGCATACTAAAAATAAATAAATAAATAAGAAAAGAAAAGCACACGCCTTATATCTACTAAGAGCCGGTTGGTTTGCACCTGTGCTGTGTGGTAACCACGGCAACAGTGAGAAGGATCATACCGGGGCCATCTGTTTATTAAGGAAGGGAAAAACAATGGATTGAAACATACATATGTTATCGTCATGAATTTTTCACAGAGGCAAGGTTCATACAGAGGACAGAGTCAAAGCCAAATGGTTTTATGCTATAGCAAAAATACATATGATACATTGAAGCTTCACAACAGTAAAAGTGATTACTAAAGCGGAGTACATGCTCAATGTTGTACAGACGACTCGATTTGTTGACTTTACCAATAATTGTTCCTGCCACAATTTATTAAAATTAAAATTGTCAGGTTTCTGAATTTGCAGTTTGGTGAGTAAAGGAGAACAAGTAGGAAAAAAGCCAGGCCATATTTTGAACATTTTGGCCCACACTATTTAAGTGGAAAGAGAGCGGGAAATTACTCCAACATACACAAAGAGGTTAGCTGGTTGTCCCAGTGGCAAGCATATCGAGCGAGGGGATTTATTTATTTATTTATTTATTTTATTTATTTTTTACTGGCTGGAAATACTATTGCACTACAGCGGGCAAGCCTTCACACAGCCCATGTTGGTGGATGTGTTCTAATATATATGCAAGCAAAAAAATCAGTTTACAAGCATTTCAGTGAATATAGATCACCTCATCTGTGATTTTTTTTTTTTTTAATTATAATACTTTAGTTAAAAAAATCTATTATGTCATCAGCGACTCAAAAGTGAACTTGACTTTCATCACATTAGTCTCGAAATTCCTAGTAGTAGTAGCACTGACGTGAAATACCTGAACACATTTTTTAATATGAAAGACAACACATGATGAGGAGAAAATGGACAGGTTATAATGTGCTAACACAGCATGCATATACAGTCTCCATCGAAAACTGTGAGTCCTTTTGCAAACCAGCTGTCGAGTGTAGTACCAAGACTAACCTCTGAGAGGCAGAATACCATAAACTACAAAGGCGAAAGAGTAGAAGAAGCTATGCTAACTGTTATCATATCTGGTAACAGCATTGCAGTCGCAAACTCTTCTTGTCTTTTGTATTGTTGTAAATAATTTAGGAGAACATTTTAAACAACCAGCACAACCAGTTGTGCTTCTCTTTGTGAAATGATGTTTAATAAGAAAGAAAAAAAAAGGTTTTAGGTTCCCGTTTCACGCCACAGTCATGGTGTGAGTGGCTTGACTAAACTTGCTGTTGACAACAAACATAAGGATTTAAAATTGTAAAAATTAAACATGCTGAACATTAACGTTTGAGTTCCTGAGCAGATTGTAGATGAAAGAATTACTCTTCACACAACCCACCACAACTCTAGGTAATCTTTAAGAGACATCCATGACAATCCGACTTTGCTCATTTTGATCGTAACGAAAGAAAAAAAAAAAAAGCTAAAATGTGGCCTGATTATCAGTATGCGATTACTGTACCCCACTTAATTCCCTTCGGTGTCTTATCTGATGTCTGTGAAGATGCATTTGAGTGCCAGGGGGCATATTCTCCAAACGCTACAATATGCAAATTAGACAGACAGTTATTGGATAGGTTAAAGAAAGTGATTACCCATGAAATGTTTAAGTGAAAAGTAAATTACAGTTGCAAATGTCATGTCTGGGAAGATCTGGCTTTGGTTGAGGATCCCGATTGGTCCTGAGTGGATTCCTGCCCTTCCGCAGGCTGACCAATTCGGGCCCTCAGCCACTTGTGCCTGACCCCAGCTGTGATTAGTTACCCTAATTTGTGTGGGTGTATTTAATTCCCGGGTGGGATCATTGCCGCATTGTCACGGTCACCCCCGGAGTTCTGTCTGTCATTTTGATTTTTGTACCTTTTCAGTTCCTTGTTTATTTTAATACTAACCAGTACCCTGGTTAGTGTTTGTTTGTAAAATAAAGCACGCCAGTCTCGCCTGCACTCCTGCTGTGGTTCTCCTGCCTCCCTGCATTTTGGGTCCTCCACCTCACACGCCGACAGACACCACGCCGCTCCGTGACCACACCGTGACAGAATGATCCCACCATAAACGGATCCAGCGGACCAAGAGGCAGGTACCGTTACAGTTTTCGGCGGTGCGCATGCAGCGCCCGCTTCCAGTTTCCGGCGGCGCGTGTGGAACCCCCGTGGCCAGTTCTGGCGGTGCTCGTGCAGCGCCCGTAGCCGATGTTCTGGTGGCGCTCGCGGGGAGCGCACGTTGCCAGTGTTTCCGGCGGCGCTGATGGCAGCGCCTGTTGCCGATGTTCTGGCGGCACTCGCGGAGCGCACGTTGCCAGTGTTTCTGACGGCGCTAGTTGAGCGCCCGTTGCCAGTTCTGGCGGCCCACGTTCAGCGCCCGCTTCCAGTTCTGGCGGCGCACGTCCTGCGGCCGCCACCGGTTCCCGTTCCGGCGGCGCACGTCGTGCGGCAGCAGCCCCTGGCATCCTCGCCTGTGCCGCTGCAGCCCCTGGCATCCTCTCCTGAGCCGCTGCAGCCCCTGGACTCTACGCCGGAGCCTTCATCCGGGTCCCGCTACAGACGTTGACTTTGTTTGGGACGTCTGGGATCCGTCCCTTAAGTGGGGGGTACTGTCATGTCTGGGAAGATCTGGCTTTGGTTGAGGATCCCGATTGGTCCTGAGTGGATTCCTGCCCTTCCGCAGGCTGACCAATCCGGGCCCTCAGCCACTTGTGCCTGACCCCAGCTGTGATTAGTTACCCTAATTTGTGTGGGTGTATTTAATTCCCGGGTGGGGATCAGTTCCTTGTGGGATCATTGCCGCTTGTCACGGTCACCCCCGGAGTTCTGTCTGTCATTTTGATTTTTGTACCTTTTCAGTTCCTTGTTTATTTTAATACTAACCAGTACCCTGGTTAGTGTTTGTTTGTAAAATAAAGCACTCCTGCTGTGGTTCTCCTGCCTCCCTGCATTTTGGGTCCTCCACCTCACACGCCGACAGACACCACGCCGCTCCGTGACCACACCGTGACAGCAAAACAACCAATTTGAAACAAAATTTCCCAAAGGAAAATTATAGAGGTAATCCGGGGTTGGCCAGTGGTTAGCATGTCTACAGTACTTCACAGTCCTGTTGTTTAGGGTTCCAATCTTGGCCTTGTATAATTTTACATGAGTTCTCCTCATGCTGGACAAGGAGGACAAGAGCTCTCGAAAATGAATGGAAATAATCAAAAAAAAAACTCATTTTTGATGCATCTCATGCTTTTACATAAGAAGTATCAAAATAATTTAACAGCCATAAAACCTCAATTTTGCACTTCCCACTCGTAGTTTTCACATTTTTGACCCTTTGAGGCAATGTTCCCTAAAAAGCCAAAAAAAAAGAATTGAATCGAGTTGATATCCTTTATCATGTGCTGACATTTTATGACATTTAATGATGTGCGAATTTTTGGTAACATTTAACACATTCACTGCCATTGATGGCTAGAGACGTAAAAAAATCATTTAAACTATTTCTATTAGTTTAACATATTTTCCCACTTTTGTTAAGAGTATGAAAACCTAGATTTTTTTCTTATTGTATTGGAACAGATATAAAATTTGTGATTAATCGTGAGTTAACTAGTGAAGTCATGCGATTAATTACGATTAAAAATTGTAATTGCCTGGCGACCCTAATTTTTAATATTTTCTTAAAAAGAAAAGATTATTAAAAAATAAAAATGAAATGTTAGATTTTTGTTTAAAAGAACAGATTATTACAAAATGTAAAAAGGCAACAGGCAATTAAAATTTGTAATTGTAATTAATCGCATGACTTCACTAGTTAACTCAGGATTAATCAAAAATGTTATATCTGTTCTAAATGTACAAAAAAAATCTAGGTTTTCATAATCTTAACAAAAATGTTAAACTAATAGAAGTAGTTTTTTTTTTTTTAAGTCTATAGCTGTCAATGGCAGTGAATGAGTTAAATCTATCGTATTTCTGGAAACCAAACATAACTGTGGTGCTGATGCACCCTGTTAGCGAGCAGCTCTGATCAATAAAACTTGTATGGGTGCGGGCGATTGATCGGAGAGAGAGTCAGCGCACATGGCAGTTATTTGCAGCCCGAGGCTAATTTGCGTCGCCTGTCTCGCTGCGAGCCTTAATTGTGGACTGTTGCTTAAACACTAACACTATGAATTTTTTAGCTGCTCGTAACGAGGCGTAGCTCTCGGCCAGCATTTAATGGATTGCTGATGAGTCACAAAACTGGCTGGAAATGATTTATTAAACTGCCTGAACTGACTCGGCATTTCATTCGTTAAATCAAATCAATCAGTTTTATTTACACACTTGAGGTCCAGGCACAGACACACATGATACACAATATAAAAAAAAAATATATACAAATACACATGGTTAATCATATACATTTACCAAAAACCATCATGCAAGAGGCACTTAGCTTTGAATTGTTTTATTGTTTTAGTCATTTATCAGTCAGATAATTTAATTTAATATTTTATTTGCACTTAACCCCTGGGCGTTATTTGACCATTTTTGGGCTTTTTGTTGGTTCTGACCAAGCCATTTCAAAATAAAATAACGCCCAGGGGTTAATCTGGTCTATTAAGCCTGGTCTATTAAGCAATAATCTCAGAGCATCATTTTCTGGATAAATTCTACTTTAATTTGACCACAAATGTGCTGTCTAGATTAAAGTGCAGAATGCTCTGAAGAGAGAAAACTTTACATCGTACATTTAACTTGCGTCCAAGCATTTTTCCTTGTATTTAAAACGTAAAAATGTCCTCATCATCAGTCATTTGCTCTGTAATGAGATGTTCAAGATACGTTTTCTTTACTGACTGTGAGTTCATTATTTTTCAACAAAGTCAAGAAAATGTAGATGTTGCTCTCGCTTGGTCCTACAGATAACACTCTTGGCAGCATATTAATTCATATCATGATGTACACCGTACTCTGAACATATATTTCATATCCATTAGAGGCCTTCACTACTGGGAGTATCCATACATGATATGGTTTCACTTATAAATTTCCAATCATGCACTCAGGTTTGCTGGGCCGCAAGTCGTTGGACAAATCGGTCATATATAGATTAAAAAGAAGTGAGGGGGGAATTCCCCCTTGCCTGACCCCATTGCAAGCACCAAATTGGGTTGAGACACTATTCCCGCATTTTACCTGCATTGTCTGATAGGCTTACCAATATCCTTACTATATTTTTAGGCACCAATCTCTGATCCAACTTTTCATATTATTTCCTGTGATTAATGCAGACACATTTTTAGAAAGCATTTGAAACAAAAAAAACTGGTGAATTCTTTCTTCTGTATTGGTGAGGGTGACCACTGACTTTTTTCTTTTTAATTCATGAATATGTCCGGTTTTCATTGCAGGACAAATGTGTTGTTACAGTGACATTTTTTTTAATGAAAGAAATAGGTCATCTTTTTACGCACCTCACTTCCTGAACATTCAAATAAGACGCTGAGCTGTGTCAGTGGAACAGATTTTTAGGTCACTGGTAGCACTCTGCTCTTGACCACCCCACACAAACACATAGCCCCCCCATAGTTTTTTTTTCAATCAGACGCTTACTAATTGTTGTGCCCCTCCTGCACAGTAGGTGTCGCTATATACCACAATATGTTGTAATCCACCTCAATAGGAGTCTGAAGAAGAAGAATCTCATCAAGACACTTCAGATCAATGCATCAAGATGACACGTTTTTGGCAATGTCATGTTGGTTTCCCCGTGAAATGCGAGTGACTTTTTAAAATATTTTATATTCAGATAGATTGTTTTGAACGGACATCAATAAGTTAAAGTTGTTTTGCACAAGCTAAAAATAAATCCATGAGCTGAATGACAAACAAAGACCTAAAACAGGAAACGAAGTACGAAGCGGCCTTCCAAATTAAAAGCATTGATTTCAAAACAAGAGATTTAAACATCACACACAAAACAGCTTGAAGAATACAGCTTAGCACTTACTCACTTAGTGTATATATATATATATATATATATATATATATATATATATATATATATATATATATATATATATATATATGCCCTAACGTTTTTAGTCTAGAAGTGGGGGGTTTAATAACAACATTTAATAACATTATTATTAAATAATAACATTAATAACATTATGTGGTTGTAAATAAAGTGCTAGGAGTAACACTTTTCCTTTTTTTTCATAGGGTGTGTGGAAAATTAAACAAGAAAATATGACTTGTTCCTTAAACAAAACAAATAGCAAATTTAATTAATGTTAAACACTGTTAATTGTTTATTGTTCAAATATTGTACATTTTGTCCAGCACATTATAGGCAAAAACCTTCTGTGTGCTATAATCCATCCACACATTTCCTGAACCGCTTACATGTGCTATAATATGTACTTAAATATATTTCAATATTTAGAGACTCCGTTTGAAATACATTGTTTATAAAACAAAAGTATTTGGCATAATCTTTTGATATGCATATTAACAGTGACATGCAGTGAGCTCTAGGTTTGGGTAGGCAGGCAGTCACAAATTGAGACGCACACACCAATTGCAAATTTGTGTGTGGGCAGGCAAGTGTACAACGTATCCTAGGGTGACCATATTTTCATTAAAAAAAAAAAAGGGCACTCAGCCTGACCTCGAGATACTTGATACACTATTTTAACATATGCCTCGGCTGTATGAGTAGAAAATAAAACAAAAAAACTTTACTCTCTTTTGAAGTTTCACATTTTATGCTCCGCAATCTTTTTTTTCCGAGCGGGGTTCGTACCCATCGCCTCAGGTGCGGCAGCTCAACATTTGCCACTCAGCTAATGTTCTGGACCACCGTCAGTCAGTGCGTCTGTCAGCCACAGTAAATGTTGCAGTGCACTCTGCCTCCCATTTGCCACAACAAAAAACGGACAATTTCAAACCCGCCCGGACGCCCGGAAAGAATGTAATAAAGGGAATATCTCTCTATAAAACAGCCTAATTCCTCACAAAATTAAGCTAGCAATAGCAATGCCAAACACCCTGTAAAGTGAAAGTTAATCGAAGCACATCCACAAAGCCAATTTTTCCTTTTGCATCATTCTTTGTGAAAAATGCGAATAATTCTTTGTCCCTTACTTTGCTGAAGATCCGGTAGCTAAGGCGTTGGTTTCACATCCTTCAAAAGATGGCGTTTTCCCTCAAAAGAAAGGCGTGAAAATAGTTTTATATTCTCCAGAGTGGCGTCATCTTACCGCTTTGCTGTGCACTAAGTGTGTTTTGAATTCACGAATGCACCGTGCCAACGTACGTTCGCATAGGAATTGTCATGTTTATTTTCAGTCTTGTTTACTCCCTGTCATGTTTAGCTTCTGTTTTCCTTGTGTTTTCCCCTTGTCTTGTCATTTCCTGTTTTATTGTGAAAAGTCTGACTCCTCTCGTTTCAGGTCACTTGCCCTTCCTTGTTTGGTGTCTTTGTCAACCCTGATCCCTGATTGTGTCCACCTTTCCCCATTACCCTCATGTGTCATCCAATCAGTGCCCTTAGCCAGGTGTGTCTTGTTACGTCATTAGTGTTGGTGTATTTCAGTGGTGTCCAAACTCGGTCCTCGAGGGCCGGTAGTCCTGCAGGTTTTTGAGGTTTCCCTGCTCCAACGCACCTGTTCCAATCAACAAGGTCGTTATCATGCTTATGCAGAGCTTGCTGATGAGCTTCAGCTGTGTTGGAGGAGAGAAATATCCAAAACCTGCGGGACTACCGGCCCCCGAGGACCGAGTTTGGACACCACTGGTGTATTTAGTCGGTTGTCTCCCTCCTGTCTGTGTCGGTTCATTGTTGCTGTTGTTGTTTGTCTTTTCCGCCACGTCATGCTGCCCGGTTTTGCCCCTCGTCATTTACCTTGTCATGCTGTTAGTTTTTCCTAAGTTGTTTCGCCATGTTTTGCTTCATGTTTTGTTAGATCAGTTTTATTTTGTACTTTTGAAGATCCGTTTTTGAATAGAAATTAAATCCTTCTTGTGGACTACATCTCTGCCTCCTCGCTCTGCCTTCCCGCATCTGGGTCCTAAAGCCCCCATTTACTGACAGGAATAATCCAGCGACGTAAAAAGGCTGCATAGCGATTTGCCTATTTGCGTAAAGGACTTTTCTACTGGGAAACTGATCACGCATGCGCAAACACATTTAGGAGGATAATTTTTGCAGCATTTTTGCCTGCAGGCCAGACGAAGTAATGAGTCATTTTTAATTGAGGTATGAAAATCACCAAATGTTGTCACTTTTAAACCTATAGGTAGTGTAGGCTTTCGGAAATGGGATTATTTTTTTTTTTTTTAATAAATAGAAAAAGCCAAACGGTTTCAACTTTCATTTTAGCCTGGGGTAGGTAGTGCCTACCTTGCAATCCTGACCGCACGTCATACTAAGTATCCTTGCCCCCCGCCCCCCATTTATAAAAGTCTGGCTCCGGCACTGCTAATACTCCAACAGTTTTGTGCTTACACTGACTGCTATTTCAGATGTTCAATAATTCCCTCCCTTTTGTTTCTCTAATTTCAAAGAGGCCATTACCATTTTTCTGCATGATGGGAAAGGTTTGTGCACACTGGTTTATAATATTCTCTAAAAAGGAGCATCACTTGACAGTCAGTTCAGCGTCACTTAATAATCTGCAAATGATAGATAACCTGCAAAGATTAACGGCCATTACTGTAAAGAGCACCCGCAGATTATAAAATATCAATCATTACAAAATCGGCACATTTTTAGAGTGCCGGCAGAGCTGGTGCACTCCCTCGCTAATCCTTTAAAACCCAACAAATTCGGGAGGAATTACAGTAGGTAAACCAAAGCCCATCCTTGACTGCCGCCAGTCGACGTTAGCCAGCAGACAGGATTGAGAAATATCATAAAAAATGCAATATTCCCTATTTGAGATTACATAGGCCGTTCAAAGGGTCATGCTGTGTGCACTACATTAATTACTATGTTGTAGAAGAGGGTTCCCTCACCCCAAGGGATCGGTGATATTAAAAATGTAAGGGCAGATTGGTTTGATTTGAAATTCAAGCGTGACACTTTTTCACAAAAGTTGAGTTTTTTTTTTTTTTTTTTTAACTCCTTAGAGGTATAACATAATGCCCAAAATTACTGTTTAGAGTTAATGACATTTAAAAAAAACTCCTGACTTATACGTGTGGGTGTTATTTTTACAAACTATTGACAAATCTGGAAATGTCTCAACAAACATGCAGTATTTTATAGGTACAAGGTTTCTGCCTGACTCCAACGATAAATACTGTATATATAATGCATAATTGCTTAACGCTGGCGGCGGGCTAAAACCTTGTACCTCCGAAATCGTCACTATGTTGTTCAACCATTAACATTGCATTATCAAAGAGAGTGAGACATTTTCAACACTTTGGAGTGGTCAATAATTTATAAAAATGATACCCACACATGTGGACTGACCAAAAGTCTAGATTTTTTAACAAAATGTGAAATTTGCAAAGTTGTAACTTGAGAAGTTTCGACCCGACGCAAGCGTTGAATGTTAAATGTTCTTTTTATAAAAATGAACATGGCAATTGCAGTTTGAACACTCGGATTGATTACACTATAAAAACATCAATGGCATTTGTTGCCATTGCAAAATGAGGTTTCTGAGGTATTTATACTTTCTGTCCTTTACCTTAGGAGAAAACCCATGCAAGCATGGGGAGAACATACAGACTCCACACAGAAAGAATGAGATTCAAACCTGAGATGGATTATCTGGAATACCACATGCACAGGGAAGACAAGAAAATTCGACAAAGAAGGAGCTGAGCTGACATTCAAACCCAGGATCTTTCGTCTCGACAGTAAGGCAGTATTGCTAACCACTTATTAAAACGACTGACCTGACATATTGTGTGTCCTCAAACTACAGTCAATGAGGTATGATGGCAAGTCAAACATAATAAATGAGGCGTCAGTCGCTTGTCAATTGGTATTGTCTCGCCCTTGGGATTTTCAAACGGCTTGTGGTTCAAATCTCACGTAAGGTTATTTATTGTCTTTTTGCCATATGGTTTCTCCTTGTATGCTGTTGGGCTTCAAGCAAGCACTACAGCAGCCAACTGAGAAACTCTGAGGCAAACCCTCAAATCACTTTTGTATTTGCATAGTGTAAAATACTCAACCCTACTACCGATTGGTTTCTCAGTGACAACGAGTAAAAATAGAAGCTCGTGATCAAAGGCACATATGGAAGTGGTGAGAAAAAGAGAGGGAAAAAATGTCATCAGACGTCGCAGAAAGTGGGTCTGCCGCTCACCGTCTGTCTAAAAGCAAATTATGAAGAAGTGCAGACTCCCGGTGCACGTCCGCCTTGAGGGACAGGTGCCCAGGAGAAACCACCTGAGGTCCCCTCCGGATGGACCCCCAATGACCTCTTATCAATGTTTAAAAGCTTTATGCGCTAGGCAGGGAAGAAGTTTGTCATTTAAACTAAAAGCAAGAGGGAGGAAGAAGTAGAATGGATTTTCACAGGCATGGGGGAATAAAAACAGGTTTTGCGAGACTGCATATCGAGTTCCTCCACACCCGTACATCTTCTCATTCTTATTTCTCATCAAACTTTCCAAAGTGGGTCATTTCATTTTGGGCATTTAATGTTAGGCTTCAGCTCGAACAAATCAGTTACATCCTCTCTGGTTAAAGGGAGACCATGAAACATTGATGGCCAGTAAAAATAACTCATTAAAACTCTTGATCCTCCTTCATAATGACAGCAAAATCACATGAAAAGTTGAATAGTTGAATATTATTCTAGCTACATGCAGTGAAAACTGCAAAATCTCTTTCTCCAGTATTATTTAGTTTATTCATTTGTTTGATATAGACATCACAAAAACATTGGACAAACCAGATGCATTGCTTTAGGTGTTTTCGCAGAGGTGCTAATGATAAGAAAAATGAAAGGGGAAAAATGTTCGTTTGTGCAAATATTCATTAATTAGCAGTCTATCTACTTCGTGGTTTATGGATGATTATGAACAGATGGGACTTTGGGGGGTGGACAGGTTGCATTAATGTCACAGTGACTCAAATGGTAAAAAACAAGTTTCAGTATTCATACCTTAAAGATGCATAGGCGAGTTTGTCACTTTTTAACTCGGGACGGCCACCTGTGGCCTAAAGCATAACTGCAGCCTCAGTGCCAGGTTCCTGCATGGCGTGTATGCGACTATGTGCGCTTTACGACGGCGTATTAGGGCCACGTATGAATATATTTTTTTAGAGGGCCGGGGCAATATTTCGAGAAAAAAACTCGCCACTTTATAAACTCTCAAATTTATTAGTTTTTTCTCGCAAATTTGCGAGTTTATAAAGTGGCAAATTTGCGAGTTTATAAAGTGGCAAATTTGCGAGTTTATAAAGTGGCAAATTTGCGAGAAATAAACTCAGAAACTTACGAGAAATACACGTAGCGTAGCTATAGTCTAATCATGAGGATTTGTTGGTGGTTAAAGGGACACTGTTTATAAAATGAAAAGACAGGATTGAGACGGATTCGTTCTTAAATTAAAACTTTACTCGTCATTCACCGCAGCTAGAGCGACACTTCCTGATCTCCTGTCAGCTGACTAACACTAACCAATCAGATGCTAGCATACTTTAGGTAAATTCTAGTGAATGACGGAGAGCAGCAGATTCGACACATCAACTTAGATACAAAAAATACCAAAATTAGGAACGTGTAAATAATTCTGGAAACATAAATGTACAAGTAAATATACATTTTAACAAATTAACTTAAATGCTTGATCGTCCGGGTGTGGACCTTCGCAAAGCGAGGCGTCCTTGTCGCTGGCCAGTGGCCGTACACAACGCTTCAAAGAGTGAATGCTTAACATGATATGGTTAATCTATGCTAAAGCAAATCCTATCTCCTTATTTGGAAACCCGACCGAAAAGTATTGGCACAAACAGTCGAGTAGTACGCTACGTGTATTTCTCGTAAGTTTTGTTGTTTTTTTCCAAGCCCAAACTCCAGCAAAGACTCCAAGAAAACAAAAAAAAAACACAAAAAATGAAGAGTTTATTTGAACGCTTTTTTTTCTCGGGGGCAATATTCCGAGAAAAAAACTTGCAAATTTGGCACTTTATAAACTCTCAAATTTGGCACTTTATAAACTTGTAAATTTGCAAGTTTATAAAGTGGCAAATTTGCTAATTTTTTTCTCGGAATATTGCCCCGAGAAAAAAAAGCGTTCAAATAAACTCTTTTTTTGTGGGTTTTTTTTGTTTTCTTGGAGTCTTTGCTGGAGTTTGGGCTGTCCTTGCAGTTTGCCTCTTTTTCTTTCTTTTTTTAGTTTAAACCCCAATTTGTTTCAGATGCTAACATTAAATGTCCACGGGGACAATCATGACGTCCCAAGAGACAGCGGAGAGTTTGCCCGAACACTACGCACTGAAGGCATGAAATGAGCTTATAGGTTGCAGTCTAAAAGTCAGGGCTCTTTGTACTCATCTGAGAAATTGTCACAAGTGTAAAGTTTGGTGGAGGACCCAAACGGAGGGAAGCAGGGCAAGGAGGCAGAGGTGATGTACAAAAAGGGAATTTAATGATTCAAAACAAAAGCAAACTCATAATGGCAGTAAAACAAAACGTGGGGAGGACAAGGCAAAAAATTGGCAGCATGACAGGAGGAAAATGACAATGAACCGACACAAACCGAAGGGAGACAGGAGACTAAATACACACACATGCTAATGACACAACAAGACACACCTGGGGCAAGACACAAGTGGCTGAGGGCACTGATTGGTTGACACGAGGAAGGGCAGGATTACACTTAACAAGACAAAGGGAGACACACAAGGAAAAACAGAACCCAAACATGACAGAAATGGTCGAGCATGCAGGATGTAGAAAATGATTTAACATTAACATTTTAAACTCCACAATGCAGCTTTAATGGGACACTTGATTGGGATGAATAATAGATTTGTATGTAAAAATGACGTCAGCACTAACATTCAACCCCGTGAAAAACTCTGTATAGATTTAATGTGTTTTATATGACTACATTTCACACATTTTGTCCCACCCACTTTTTGGATGTGGACTGCCCCTCCCCCAATCTCACCATATCAGCGTCATCGATGAAAGGAGACAAGCATCCTTGCTTCATTTACTTCACTTTTTGATTTTATTTTTATTTTTAAACAACTTTGACATCAGCCAGCAATCACGGAATGGGTAGGAGATTTGTAGGTTTTTTAGTTGTCTGCTCACCATGTCAACAAGTGACCCTCCTCACTGAGAGCCACTTGAAACCTGGCGCAATTACAACCACAGTCATGAGCCAGACTTTAGCCAGGTAGGAGGAAGTGGAGGAGGACTTTTATATACTAAATGACGCATTCGGGCTTGTTATGACACAATCTGAATCACAGCTTTGGCGGACACCTTCAGCGTTTACCACAAGTGTGATTCACAGAATCGCCTATTAAAGTGTCCTTCTGATTTGTCAAGGCTGGCGACTTTTGCATTTCAGAATGACCACACTGCTGTACTGTATACTGAAATGCATTCCCATTTGCCTCCAGATCCGCTGCATTTTTTAGAACAAGCTTGACAAAAGGTTGTATCTACCTCCCACCCAATCATTTGTTTTGACAGCTACCGCAGGAAATGATTAAACACGGAACGCCATATTGCAGTCAAGTGTGAAGCTGTATAAAAGTGTAGTTTTTTTTTTTTTAGGTGGCTTTCATTTCTCTGGCTCCACACATCACTGTTGAATGACTTGAGCAAGCATTCTCCTAAGATAGCAACTGTTTAGAATTTGTCATCAGTAATAAGTTACAAATGTAAAAAAAAAAAAAACTGTGGAAGTACTAAGCTCTCTAACGTCTTTAATACATAATAAAATGATGCTTGGTTCTACACTTTATTGGCAGAGGATTAATAACTGTGATTTTAATTGCAGCCCATGAGAAACGCTGAGCAGATTTACAGAGTATTTGGAATTAGAATGCAAAAATCCTCTTGCAATCAAATGCTGCAAATATTTGACGTATCCGGGACTTGAATCAACACTCAAAATAATTAACATGTTTATTATTTTGAAAAAGAGTGATCATTTAAATAATTAACATTTTGATGGTTACGTCCTTAAAAATATAACATTTTTGATCATAGGGATCAAAACTAAAGTTGGTTAAGGAATTCAAGCAAAAAATAATATCAAATTTGTATTGCAGATTCTGTGCACGTAAAAAGATTGTCATACAGCGGTTTGTTTTAAACATATGCTGTATATGTGGTAACAAAGGTGTCCAAAGGTTAGTACATTGCATGTTCATGTTTCTAGTATTTTTTGACACAGCCTTCATTTTGCAAATATACATACTGTGGGTTTTTAATGGTCACAGTCATCCGTTTCTGAAATGATTGCCAAGGTGAAGTACTTCAATAAAGTAGCAGTCGTAGCCTTTATGGAAAAAGACACTAATAATAAATCATTTAAATGCTTTCACAATGAAACCGGCGCTCTTTTTTTGTCACCACTATACTGGATTTGCTAGTAGCCCGGTCGGAATAATCATACTAAAGCATAATCTGCATTGATAAGGTATGTTATGAAGCCTTCACTTAATAACGAGTTAGTACATGTAATGTCAATCCCTGCCTTTGCTATTCACAAGTTCAAATATATGTATTTTTTCCCCCTCCCCTGTGGCTATCTGTCTTGCTGTCCTTGGCAATTTACTGAAAAACTCAAACTTTTCACAGTTTTGTGCTCTCTCACAGAATCCCTGGCTAATAGAAAAGTAGTAACCGGTGTTGAAGGGATACATCTCCATTGAGAGATCTTTGTGTGTCAGTGAGGAGCAATTGTTTAGCCTGGGTTGTTAGCTGAGGCTATGTAAAGTCTTTAAAGCATGTTTTTGTAGGATTTTTGCTCAAGCATCTGGAAGCCTTTTACTTATCCATTGAAGGGTAATTATTATAAGATATAAAAATAACCACACAAAAAACAGGTGTCGGCTCACATACCCCCGGAAGAAAAAAATAAAATAATTAATACAAAATAATAATACAAATAATAAATGAATCTGCGGGGGCCAAATTGTAAGTATGCGGCCGTCCACTTTATAGGAAATGAGAAGATTTGTACTCGTTTTTTTCCTATTTGTGGTAGGACTCTATCCCTCCATTTGCTGTAGTTCGACACTTGCTCATTAGCAAGCAGCTTCATTAAGATAAGACCTGCATCGAGCCGTGTGACAGTGCTGCTGCGCCTGATGAAACATTTGCATCTGAGAAATGAAATCTTTTGTTCTTGTTACTGTTAGTTGGCAAGATCATTGGTGTTGAGGGGTGGCCTGTGCAGGTCTGCGACCTTCTAATGATGGAGCCTGGGATGCCAACCTTATCTCAAACTGCAACTTCAGCCCCCGAGTCCTAGGAGTGAAATATGCGCAGCTAAGCCATCTGCACACACACACTTTTTGCACCACGTGGCGCTGATAACAACACAATCCTTCTGACATTAGGGAGCCGGCTGCCTGTCCATTTTAATTACCTGGGAAACTGCAACCCAAACAGTATTGGTGCAGGCTTGCGGCTCTGTGATTGTCATTTTGGGAAGATAGGGGAGGAACTGTCAAGTAGGCTAACCTCTCTCTCTCTCTATTGCTCCCTCCCTCTCTCACTGTGTATGAAGACACAAAGATTTCCGGCTAATCCGTACGGGAGAGCGAGGCACAATGGATAATCATAGAATAGGCACGAGCAAGCAAACAATCTCCACTGCTGCTCGCCTCAAAAAAACCTCCCCCTTCACAACTTGTCAACTCACCAAAGCGCTAAATGCGAGGGAGTTGCTCTACACTCTTGCCTGCAAGTTACGCATGTTTACAGAAGCCAAATGTAATGACTTATGTAAAGTGGCATATTCCTTTTTTTCTGATTAAGGTCTTTCCTGCTGAAATAGACTGGTAATCATCTTTGGTGTCCCACAGGGCTCTGTCATAAGCCACTGCTGTTTTGCCTTTGCAATTAAACATCGAAAATAATATTCGAAAAAACAAACATCTTTAATTTATCATTGATCAATCGAATCTTAAGATATATTATGTATTTTTTTAAGCAATTTAAAATAGTTCCTACAGTAGGTGTCTTGATTACATGTATGTGACATTCTTCTGTCAAACTACCCTCAGGATTAAGAATTATAGCTCACACCTCAATCAGTGGAGGCTGGTGTTTGTGGATCTCACTCGGCTTAATCTATAATCCTTCTGACTCCCTAGGAGTCATTTAATCCTTCCTTCCTTTAGTCTTTCCTCTTGTCTCTTGAGGTCTCCCTGATATGTTGGAATTTAGATGTTTCTGGGGTTGGTGAAAGATTCTGGTTTTGTAACTCTTTGGGTGGTAGGTGGTGTCTGGTTGGTGCTGGATTTGACTTTGTTTCATCCTTCTTTCCTTTGATCCTTTCTCTGGTCTCCTTACATCTTCACGACTTTGGCGGGACTGAAGTATCCGGTTAAGGTGAAGGGTTTAGGATTTTTAACAGGTTTCAGGTGAATTAAAGAGTACAAACACATTTTAGACACACACACACACACACAGAATTATAGCTCACACCTTAAACATTATTTTTTTGTCATTTTAAAATTAACCCCAAAGCAGGGTCTTTCTGTTCCGTGCATTTAGCCAGCCACATATACTACTGGCCCAAATAATAAATTTATTTTTCAGCACGTTTTCAGAGACAACAAAGCAACGATAAAATGACTCTAAAGGAGGATCCTATTTCCCTTGCCGCTTCACCGGTGTTATCTTTTTTTGTATGTTTTTGTGTTCTTGTCCACTTGCAGTAAGTCCTCACTTGAGATAGTGTCACTGGAGGCTTGCTGAGCACTTCAACGCCGCCTCTGTTCTTCAGACGCTCTTTGACTCTCGGCCAGTATCCGAGCGGACGCGGTCAAACACGCCCAAAGGTTATCTGGCAACATCATCGCGGCAGATAACACCTTGAACGCGGCGTGAGGCAGACATCAGTGGCCTGGACGTTGTCATGTTTTCCAAACCAAAAAACAAAAGAGCCGTTTGACTGTCCTTTTATGACAGGATTCCTCTCGAGTTTTTTTGTAGTCCAGTAAACAACATCCTAAAAGTGCCCTTCCTAAAACACCCTCTCCACTAAACTGTGATTTTCACAAAAGTGAAACAAAATGAATCTCAGGAGAGAGTGGGAAAGAGTGTGGCGTAGAAAGCAACTTGAAAAGAGAAAAGCTTTACAAGAGTGAAGCCAACTTCCTCAGGCACACCGCAAATGATCCTTTTCGCTATGAAAAGTGTGAGTGCAAAATGAGCTGAAAAACAGCCTTTTAGCGGCAAGTGGGTGCCCAATGAAAGTAGAGGAAAATGGATCTCTATTGTTGCAAGAGAGAGAAAACAAATGTGTATACAAACTGTTGCTCATACTCTTCTTTTGTGGTGTTGACACTTGTAATTTGATTGCTTGCTACGGCCCTAATCAGAAGAAGAGGTATGCTCATTTAGTCCTGGTTAATGGGTGAAACTGATTTTCTGGTGAGTTATTTGCAAAAAAGACTCACAAATTTAACATCACCTGTCTATGTACGATGTCTCCTTCGGATCAGAGCTCATTTGGAGCAGCATTCTAATAGGCAGGACTTTGTTCAAACACAAACCTCAAATTTCACTCAAAATGGCTTCTTCATACCAAAAAGGCAGACTCAGTTTTGGTCATGGGTCCGAGAGACTTTTTCATTTGTCCTGTTATGTTAGATAGTTCCACCCAATTTCATTTTATTAGCTATCTTGGGGATGCTGCTGAGTCGGTTTTAGGGAGAACTGGTATGTTTGTAGGCATGTAGAGGCCAGGGGAGTCCTAAAACTGGTGCTCAAGATCTCATTAAAATTGCAAGCAACAGTAAAAATTTCCTGCATGGTCATTTCATACTCAATGACAAAAACTCAAGATTTTCATAATTTGTAATCACCCATCCACTTGTCGTGTATATATGTTTCACATATGTTAGCAAAATCTCCAGGATCAGTATTTGTTTGAAGGACCCCAGGTAATAGACAAGAGAGAATAAAATGACCTCTTATTTTAAATTTCAAATGTCCTTTGACTTTTCGAGCATGGGGTTTTGAGACTTCTTTGTCATCTACTCACGATCGACATTCCACCATATTTCATGTTGCTAAGTGTAACTGGCTTTGGGGGGTACATTTTTCACTCTCACAACATGTCATGCGTTTGCAAACCTGTAGTACCTAAGTCTGCCAAAGACTGAAAATGATTCATTTTCCTTTAACATGCCCTAATCTACATGTATTCATAATAGGAGCCCACCCCCAATTCAATCTGTACTGTCCGCTTAGAAAACAAAATTGCCTCCAACACCAGATTTTCAGAACAGGATGCATCTCAGGGACCCGCGCTCGAAGTTGAACAGCAAAATAGACTTTTTAGGTTAATTCCAAAGCTCAGACTTTGATAAGCTCCTTGTAGGCAATGTATCCAAATGGACCCTAATCAGATGCAATTACCATAGACAGCACCCATGCTCAAAACAAAAAAAATAAATAAAGTGAATTTTAGTGACTCATACTTTGACAAACTCCTCCCCCAAATATGCCCCAATCGGATGTTTGCATCCTAGACTGATTGGCAATGCTAAAAAAATTGAGATTACAGTTATCTAATTTTGAACATAATATGCTTTATAGATTGAGATTTGTTCGTCATCATAGATGCACTGCAGGAGCAAAGGAAAAACTATAAAAACAAGTAACCATGTGCGTAATAAATAGGACTCTAAAAGCTCACTTACTTTTGCTTCAATACACTAAAAGGAACATTTCATCTGGTTCCAAGAATAATGAACATTTTCCAAGTGAACGCAAAGATTTATAGCGCCGCTACAGAAAACCACTTCTACGCTGCGTCCCTTCAGGGGCTTCTAAAGAGGAGAAAAGTCCTTCCCCGGTGATATATTAACATTGTGACATGACGCGCGGTGGAAAACGTTAGCCGCATTTAACACGCCGCGCCGTTCAATGGGTCGTGCATTACTTTTACACATTTAAAGAGGTTTTGTGGAGGCAATTAATACAGAAAGATTGCGTTTAAGAGCTCCTCTTTTGTCCCATCTGAGATTAAATCTAAATGAATCACTTATACAGCCAAGGCGACGTAGTTAGCGTTTTACCACACAGCACCCTCTCGTGCTTCTAAAGATGGCTGTTTATGTTCCACTTTGTTTTACATGTTGCACTTGAAGCTTGTGCGGGAGCGCCAGCAAGAAGTCGCCTTTGATTTATTGTTGTCGAGGAACGGGGAAAAGTGCTTGTCAGTGCAAATACGTGCATGCTGCGCTTCACTGATGTCTCGTGTGTTTTCTAAAGTAAAAGTGCTATCAAAAGTGTTATGGCGCAACCTTTAAATGCACAAAGAGTTACATGGATTCTCATAGACGTCAATAGCAAAATTGAGATAACTGCTTCTGAAAATGACAGTGAATAAGTATGACTATGACTAAGTGAAGTGCTTTTTAGGTCCTTAATGCAGTTCCATAAAATATTGTAAAAATAATGTTGCAGCTAAATTTTAAAATTCAACCAAAGTTTGGGGGGGACTTACCTCACAAGGTCACTGGCATGATAGGACTTTCAGATGATGTTTTGTGGACGAGGGACTTGGACAAACATGATTATGGAAAATATACTTTTGAATGATTTGTTCTGGCGTGCCTGTCCACTGATCCACTGTGAAATAAACAACCAAGTAAATATTTACTATTTCTGAAATGAGTCATGACGTTATGACTGTTATACACAAAAGAGGATAAATCATCATAAATCAGACGAGTATCACCCCCATAATGTAATAAGCTATTCTGGGTGAAGATCCAGAGCCACTTTCAAGCACATGCACATGCTACCATGTTAAAGCCAAAAGGTAAGCAGAGCTGCACATGTTTTGGGGAATGGAATTAGCATTTGCTTACAATATTAGCTTCTGATAAATGGCTTGTCTTTTATTCCTCTGTAAAGTTGTCAATATGGTGGGATTTGTGTGTGTTGTCATGGTGATGAAAGCAACCCCAGTATGAAGGGTTTATTTCTTATTTCTTCCTTAATAGGCTGGTAAACTTCTGTTTGGTCAAACTTTGAGGTTGCACTCCGAGCCCCCTGCTGTGATGTGAAACCTTCACAACAAATGACTGCCCTCGTGCCTTGTCCTCTTCTATTAAAAGCTTTTCTAGCAGCTTAGGTCATTTGGTCATTCAGCGGGAAAAAAGTGCAGCTAACTGGTTCAATTTTTAAACGTATCCCTCTTGGTTTATTTATCTCCCGCCAATGTACTGTCCCTTTGTGTCATCCGCACCTGTCCCGAGTAGTGTTGAGCTCTGACGTTACGAGCGTGAAGCCGACACGAGCTAACTTGCGGAGCACAAGCTTCTAAAAGCTTTGCAAGCGCGAGACTATCAAGTGATGCGCTAAATGCACTTGACACGTGAGGCGCAGGAAAGCGCAGTGAGGTACAGCCAATGACGTACAGCCAATGACGTACAACCAGTGCATAATGAAGAAGATAATATATATATATATATATATATATATACACACAGTATAATGTTTCCCTTTCCAGGATGTTGCAGTGGATGCAGAGTGGGCAACTTGGAGACTTTGTGGTGGCTATACTGTGTGTATCAACTCTTCTGACACTTCTATTTTTCAAAATAGCGACAAATCTAGAAAGCTAGGTCTGTATTTGGAGACTGGTATTGGAGACTGTGCTCACCTTTTTCGAGTCCAGCCTGTAAAAGATTGACGCTTGTGCGAAGTCCCACTGAAAAATGGAGATCTCCAAAGCAAGACAGCTTCCTGCATTTATTGTTTTATTGTTTTTTATCATTTATAACGTATATTTAAAAATTATTATAAGAATAATTTTTTCATGTTACCCAGAACTATGCTTTTTATAGTTAAATTGCATCAGTATCGTTTCTGCTCTCACTTTTGGCTATTTTTGCAGTTGTAGCTTAACATAAAATTTGTCCCCATTACATGTAGATTACTCTCAATCCTAATTTGGAACAGCATCAAATTGCATACCTTCAGCACATGCTTAGATGTTGTGGTGAGATTAATTTATTATTTATATTAAGCAAGACATTAAGCAAAATGTGGAAAATGCCCAGAAAAGTGGCAAAAACGATCTACAAAAAAATTAATGGGTTCTTCCTTGGCTTTTGCAGTACCCTGATTAAAATTTTGTGAACATTGCCTAAAGTCTTCCTCTATCACAAGCTGATAAACATTGTAATGAGCAAAAAAGGTAAAAGCAGAGTTAAAAATGGCTTCTTGGTGCAGAGGTTGAGCACAAAAGGCAAAAGAGGGTAAGGGAGCGAGTTGTCTCCAGTATTGGAAATTACACAGCGTGCCTGCTGAATGGCTAATGAACTTCCTCCCGCTCCCTACGCTAATGGCGATCAGGCTGATTTCATTCCCTCGGCCCTTTTGTGCGTAATTATTGATTGTCCTGAGAAAGGTGGGCCGCGCAGAGACCAGAAAACAGCAGGTAATTAGTATTTCTGGACCCTGACGTCGCCGCTGTTACGTTTATTTGTTTGCAATGCAGCAGGCTTGCGATAATTGCCAGCGCGAGCTGCTACCTGCAGCTTTATTTTTTATCTCCCTTCTCTTAAAGGCGTTAACGACCCGAAATTACTAATGTTTTCAATTATAGCTTGTTAAATTAATAACCTGCTCCCCATCTAGCGAACACGTAGCGTGCATGATGACTGTTCTACTTTCAGATTCATTCACATTACCCTCCATATAAAGCTAAAACATGCGGGATGAACGGCACAGATGCAAACATACGATCATTTTCAACATTGAAGTGTTAGCACATCTCAGTCTGTTCACCGGATGTTTCAGCATGAGGGTCCAACTGTGACATGTTACCAAACATTAATAGTAAAGCTGTTTTCAAAAGAGTCCTATCTATAGGTGTTTTGGGATTTGCCCCTGTGATTGGCTGGCAACTAAAATTCCAAATGGTCCATGTAGCATTTCATTTCTGACCTTACTTGGGGATTGTGGAACTTGAGCACAAGCGTTTGCCAACATCCTGTTCCACAATATGCTAACATGTCTCTTATGCTTCTATGTACTATAAGTATGAGCAATTACAGCATCGCCATTCATTTTTAAAGCGCCAGCAAAGTTTGCAAACATGTCTGAACACGTTTACGAAAGATGCTAACGTGAGTCGACAGCAACACGATGGGAATGTTCTCCAGTTTGTAATGTTTGCGTGCGTCGTCGGTCATAATTTGCCATGTAACGTTTCAACTGAAATATGGATGGAATATTTAATGCCACAGTCTCCGCTCAGATCAAATGTATCCTTTATATGAAGAAGAATATTGTGGTCTCGCAATGCATACATTTTAGTACAGGTGTAGACTGAAACATTAGCAACATTGCAATATTAACTCTTTTACTGCCAAAGACGTTAAATGACGTTTAGTAAAAACCTACGGAGGGCCGCCAAGGACGTTAAAAGACGTCCACCCATTTTTTTTTTTTTTTTTTGGGAAACGGGTGGAGGGAAGCCTTGGCCAGCTGTGCTGAAAGTTTCAAGCAGATCTAGTTAGCCTAATGACTATTTTTGGCCCCTAGATGGCAGCAATGACTCTCTTTTGACAAGATTGGGTAGGCGTCAGTAGAAGACGTGAGGCGGAGCTAGAGGGGACAATGGCTGGGGATGGGAAGCGAAAATGGCGACCGGTTGCAGGCAGCTCACACTTGGGAATTTTTTTCAAAGACGAAAGGCATCGACCAACGCTAAAGAGCACATTGATGACGACGATGATCATCATCGATGATGATGATGGTGACTCCGAGGTTGACGGCGAAGTTGGAAGCGCTGACGCGGCGGCTATGACGACGTCATAAAGGTTCACGGGCTAGCGATGCTAACACCGGAAAACGCGGAGCACAAACGAGCACGCTCAGGCGGACGTTCAATCGGACGACGAAGAGTGCCCCGAGTCCAATGCATATTCATTGGAGGAGTGTGTACAGTCTGCTACTTGCTATTCCCCGGAAAAAAAGGCCGTCAAGAAAGTGTAACGTCTGCACGCGAAAGGGACAATCGGTAGTGAAACTACTCTGTTGTGCAAATCCTGCTCCCTCTCCTTGCACGCAGGGGAGCGTTACAAATAGAAAAACTGTATTTGAAACATCCACATAATTGTAAATAGTACCACAGTTGCACACATTTGTAAATAGTTTGCGAAATTGTTTTGTCAAATTGTTACACTGTTGAATGGAAATGAACGTATTTTACATCTAAAAACACTTTTTCATTGTTGGTGGTAAGTGTTTTACAGAAGTAAAGCACTATTTAGGTGTTTGTGGCATCATTCATGTACAAAAAGAAGTGTAGAATTCACTAGAGTGCATGAAATAACATCGTTTCACAAAAAGCTCTTTTTCTCCGCTTTTTGTTTCAAAACAGAGCATTTCGGTGAAACTAACCATTTTCTATTGTTGATTACTGAAGAACGGAATAAGGTAGAAACAAACTTTTTTTCTGATGAAAGATGAGAGTTCAATCTTTCATGCGGAAATGCGGATAACTGCCCCTTGCAATAAACGTAACATTCTTTTAAAGTTTAAACTTTTTCAAATCTATGACTGAATGATATTCAACACAAAGTGCCTTTGAATCCTCCCCGAACACCAGCTTAACACTGATGGGACGGTCCTAGTAGAGGACCTGTTGTTTGGCCATTTTCCAACATGAATGTGGCATGCTACCAACGTAGCCAACTTGGCACAGTGCACATGTTGAGACATGAAGTGATGAGGGCTCTATTTTCGTGACTGGCGTACTGTAAATCCATAGTGCACTGTACTCTGCACAGAGGCAGCTTAGACCCGATGTTGGTAATTTTGCAGACAAGCGCAGGCCGAAGGAGCTACAAGATGGAGTGTTCTACCAGTGTGGGCACACCAACTGTTTGTACACAAGACATTAAAACTAAATTTGTCAACTTGAAATCATTGAGGGAGCACAAAGCCTGGGTTTACATCTGTTGACCTCCATTTAATAGCACTCATCCTCAGCGCATCAATTAATACATCTTCTGTTGTTTAAGTGCATTCGTGGAGTGCTTTCTGACATTTCTGACTATGTAAAAGGGTGATGGGGGAGGAAATTTCTTCAAGATAACTTGACCGACCTGGCGAGCGAGACATTGGCTCTTGCGAGGACACAACACACTCGCAGGACACACACACAACCCAACACACCACTAAAAGACATCTGTTGCGGATCACTCGCTGCAAAAATGTCAACAGCACTTTCTTAAGCCCGCCACCCGCCCCCCGTGTTGCGGAGGGTCACTAGTGGAAAGACCAGCAGCGTTGCATGCGCATGCATCATTTATGGGACAGCAGCAGCATAACGGAGTCAATATTATTCAGAGGAAAATAATAATATTGCTGCATGCTTCTAAAGGTAATGCATATTAAATAGTTTTCAGTGTTATAAATGACACCCACGCAGCTACTTCTTTCCACATAAATATTCAAAAGCTAATGACGTTTCTTTATAAGCCCTCCATTACATTAGTCACAAGCAAAGGAATAGCTCGATTTCATTTGTTTATCCATCTTACAAATATGTCATGCTTTCTTATAGAACATACTAGTGTTTTCCAATATTTATTAAGCCAAGGCGCATATTTGATTTGATTTGAAAATTCTCACTGCTCTTGAAAACCAAAGAAAAATGTCCTAAAAGTACTGTATATACAGTGGTATGACATATTTTTGTAGTAAATATTTTCAGATCAATTAGGTGAAAGTTGATCATTTCCCACGGTAGGATATTTCAAATTCACTCCGTCCACGCATGAAGCAAAGAATGCAAAGAATGTACAAAAAATACATGTTGTGACTGCACGCAACCTGAGATGGGAAGCAATTAAGTACAAATACTTTGTTACTTTACTTGAGTAGTTTTTTCAGTACTTTGTACTTTCCTGAGTATTTATTTTTTAGACTTCTTTTTACTTTTATCCGTTACAATTTAACATAAGTATCCGTACTTGTTACTCGATACATTTTCAAAACAAGGTCGTCACTTTTGTTTTTAAATGCATGAATCGATTAAAATATTTGAGCTGGAAAAAAGAGCAGCCGTCAATGTCTCCTGACTCCACCAATCACATGAAGCGTTACACCCAGTCCCCTACATCCCAGCTTGTGATTGGCTCAACGACACGCTATCACATGACGTGCAATCGGCTCGATTAGAGCAACCCGAGGGCGTTGTGCGCCGCCACAATATAGGATCATTTGAAAT
The DNA here is from genome assembly GCF_051991255.1 of Vanacampus margaritifer. Taxonomy (NCBI): domain Eukaryota; kingdom Metazoa; phylum Chordata; class Actinopteri; order Syngnathiformes; family Syngnathidae; genus Vanacampus; species Vanacampus margaritifer. The sequence goes on from NC_135433.1 coordinate 21,092,232, forward strand.
TGGGAAGAAGCACACTGCAGACTGTCAATCAACATTATGAAAGATGGTTGAATCATGTCAGCGAGGAGTGGACCAACATGAGCGAGTGATACTCAACACTTTTGACGCAGAGCAAATCAGAAAGTCAACTGGCCGACATTTTTGCTCCATTATCTAATATCTTTCAAATTGACGTAGGAGGAAACACCCGGTAAAATTACTTTTTACTTCTACTCGTCACATACATTTCAGCGACTGTGCTTTTTTAAATCGTACTTGAGTAAATATTTGAGTGAGTACTTTTACTTTTATTAAAGTTGTTTTTTGCACAAGTAATTGTACTTTTACTCAAGTAGAGAATGTCAGTACTTTTCCCATCTCTGCACGCACGTTCGAAAACTCAATTGGAAATAAGTGCCTCTGTGAGTTGACATGACTGGTGAAGTTTTGGCTCGTTCCACAGGGAACGTCGGCATGCCTCGTCAGTCATTACACGGAAAAAGCATGTAGCACCTGCAATTTGAATGGAATATAAAACAAGGAAATAACATTAAGTACTTGGAATTGCAATTAGTTTTCATCTGACGAAATGCCAGCGAAAGCAGTTAATAAATCACAGCGTATCATAGCACGATGTTGGACAATGATCTTCCTGTCGTTTGCTATGCTATAAAAACCTGCACCCAACAGAACATATGTTTTTGAGTGAAGCAAAATTTTAGAAAGAGGCAGCATGTCTAAGGTGGCAGGTTGTGGGTTCAATCCTCAACCTTGTGGCTAAAGTCAATGCGTCCTTGAGCAAGATAGTGAAGCCCCAGTTGCTCCTGATGCTGTGTTAAATTGCTTTTGGTAGAAAAGCGCTCGACAAGTGAAAACCCCTTTACCATTTGAAACAACCGCAACTCGGCACATTACGACTCATCACTAGTCGCTACTTGAGCTCTGAGCAACTGTAATGTCCTTTTCAGGCGACAGTAAGTTACAAAAGGGCCACCCCATTAGATGAAGAAAAACCTGGATTTGCTTCTTTACAAACGCAATGTTAATTGGAATGCTGTGTTTCGACTAGTGGGAGTGCATAGAACATACTATTGTAAAAAAAAAAAAAAAAAAAAAAATGCCGTCGACTTCGCCTTGAAGGAAGTGGTAAAGTTTTACTTCCTCCTACTCTATTTCGGAGGGAGTAGTCCTTTTTGGAGAACAAGAAAGATGCTCAGATGCCTTGCAAGATGGTGAGGTAAAGCTGAATGCAGCAGTGGATGCCCGAAGAAAGCTGCAGAAGACTCGTGTGTGTGCGCCCTCTTATGTCTGCAGTTCGTCGAGTTTTTCAGTCAAGAATTGGGCTTACTAGCCATTTTAGAAAGAAGTGGTCTTCAGCCAAACTAAAGTCATGGATTTAATCCGAAGATGCCGAATCTAATTTCAGAAAATTGTAATTTTATGTTAGTTTCATTTTGTCTGTTTAATTGTTATGTCATTTCCACGTTTGAAAAAGAAGATTCATTCAAACATATAGAAACATTGTAAAAAATAAAAAAAATTATAACATTTTCTGGCACTTTCTGCTTGCAACAAAAAACATGCAGCTCTGTGAAAAATAACTGGGAAGTTTTGTTTGATCAATTTTGTGAGATTTTATTTAATGCTCTGACAACAAACAACACCTGCTTGCCGTCTTGCTGCAGTTAATCCAGCCTTCCCCTGATGATTGACGTCAACCAGCTTCTCCTTTACACTGTTACTCCTTGTAGTTATTCCTCGCTTTCTCATTTTTTCGCTTCTTTAAGCACATCCGCGCGGGCCTCCATGAACCACATCAGCCCGTGACCCTTGCGATGTGTGAGAGCCTCCCCACGGCAGCAGCCTCTTAAATCTTTCAGGGACATTTGCAAAAGTAGACGCGCGCACACACGCACCTCAAAAAACACTCCTCGGTGTAACTGTTGCATTATTTAACAGCGTCCTAATGGCACCGACTGGTCTTAAAAAGCCAATCACCACAGAGGAGGCGGCGAATAATTGCTTTTTCATGGTCAGGATTGCATTTATTTTTGAAATATTGGAACCTTTTATCTTATTCAACAGGATTTTTTTTTGCAGGATTTTAGGATCCAAACAGACAAGACACGGGCCTTACAAAAATACAAAGTAACAACAGAGAGTAGGGCTGGATTCAAGGAAAATAACACGGAAGAACAGCTTGCATTTGAAAGTAGTACGTTTCTTTACAACATTACTGTCTGTGTAGAGTAATGAGTTACTCAAGTTTAAATTACTTAGATTCTGGGATTAATTAATTTAATAATGATTAACAACTATAGATGGAAAATGTTAAATACACATATATATATATATATATATATATATATATATATATATATATATATATATATATATATATATATATATATATATGTGAAATTTAAGATTTCATCTTTGTAATATTGCGAGTCCATCAAAATTCTGTATGTATACTCCTAATATTGCTACTATCACAATTACTCTCACACAATGACTTTTTATACTTTTTTTCTGGTTAAAAAAAAGAAGAAGAAGGAAATAGACAGATTACGATTTTATTCTTACTGTATTTGTACTGTAAATACTACTGTAAATGTTGTATTTTGTTTGTTTAATTTACGCTTTTGGTAATAATTGTTTTTTGTAAAATGATTTCTTCATAGTATTTGAACTTTGAAAAAAATACCACTGTTCTCATGTTGCAACTATCTTCTGATATTCAAATCTTTGCTTAAAGTACAAAACTTTATCCAAATGATGCTGTGGCTTTGTATTACACCATTAAAGGTGTACTTGAACTTCTTTTCTTTTTCTATTTTTTTTTTTGCTTATAAACTGGTGTTTACTAATGTTGTCTACATGTCCTGGTCATTATTTTGACGTTTTGTTGCATGTTTGTTGAAAGCTTGAATTTAGGGCAAAAAACGTGTTTTTGGCGCCATCTTAAGGTTAAACATTGGGATAAACACAATTTGGCTGTTTTTCCTCTCAATACATGAGAAGTGGTTGACTACGTCACTTGTAGATTGTGACGTAGTCGCTCCCGCCACTCACCGGCTCAGTCTTGTACACGCCTCCTTAAACGCCTTCTTAGCAAGTTGCTGATGTCCAACCAATTATTGGTTAATTAACTAATACCACGCCAACGCTCTCCCCATTTGCAACCCAACGGTCCTGCAGGTAACACCCCCTATGAGCGCCCAATTTCAAATCTTAGTGAGGGGTGGAGCAAGAATCGAATTTCTTGTTGAGTTATCCTTTCATCTTGCACAATGACTCTTTGCAATGTGTGTCCTCTTTTTGTTTTATTCTCATTTCTCCATGAAAGTTACTATTTTGTCTTTTTTAGTCGTAGTTTTAAGATAATTGAAGTCAAAGAAAACTTAGCAGTGATCAATTTTGAGGGACCAGGGTTATTATAGTTTTGGAATTTTTCATTTTAGTTAGTTTTTATTTCATTTTGAGTTTAGTTTTTTAAATTTAGTTAGTTTTCATTAGTTTTCAGGGTGGTTCTGTGAGTTTTTATTAGTTTTAGTTATTTCATAAATGCTTAGTTTTAGTTTAATTTTAGTTAGTTTCAGTTTTTTTTTTTTTAAGTGTGTATTACTTGTGCGCAATATTTAAAAAACACCAAGGGAGCAACGTCATCTGAAGGTGCTTTTCTATTGGCTGTTGCTACATGACGTCACTTTTGTCTGACACACTTTCAAATGTCCTTATTCCGGTTAATATCAAAATAAATCATCCCCAAAGGCTCATGCATTAAATTGATTACCAAAGACTAAAACAAAGGACATTTTTGCTATAATTATAGTTAGTTTTAGTTTGTTTTGTAAACATAAAATGTAGTTTCAGTTAGTTTTCGTTTTTAAAAAAAAAATGCATTTTTTTATTATTTTTATTTTATTTTAGTTTTTTCGTTAGTTTTAGTTAACTAAAAAAAAACATGTTGTGTGCCCAATGTGAAGTCCGCCCCTGGTTCTGTCAAGGAGAAGCTGGTCTTCTTGGGTCTTGTCCCTTGACGTGCGGCCGCCTCGCCTGTCTACCTCTGACATTGGACGACCTGATTGATTACAGCCGCCGTCACTCTTGCTGAGAGCTGCCGATATCCCGCGTTGCGGGCACAATGAAGGCATCAAGCCTCTCGTCTATACAAATGGCAAACACCTTGGTTAGGACGGGCCATGCCTCACATGCTTTTGGACCTCGTTTGAGGAAGATTAAACATCTGCGGCGCTGAACTTAAAAGACAGAGATAAGATGGAAGCGCAACGATGAGAACACTTTCAGCTCGACAAGCCATAGCATAATCACACTCTGCTTCTTTTATCCTCGTTAAATGTGCTCTCTGATATACTGTGGATCTCAGTGCGTCACTTTGTTGCATAAAATCACCAATGTGTAATTAATCCTGCCACGCGGCACTCTGTCAGACCACAGAAAAAGCAAATGGCGGCATAATTGCACGCTTAAAAGTTAGACGATTACAGATTCGCTTTCCTTTGCACGTGCTAACGGCTGCATAATGACATGCAAATGAGTTTGGGGGCTGTTATCACTTACCTGTGAGTGGCGGTCCGACATCACCGCGGGGCCACTTAACGCTCAAATCACTCATTCAGTCATTAGCAATAACAAAGACACCACGATGATGAAGAGTGGGAGCCGCTCGGTGCGCTCGGGGCACTAAAAAGGCTCAAATAAGATCACACGTGTCATTACGTTGTCTCGTGTTTTGGAGGGCACGCACAGTACTACTTCAACATCAATGAAACTCCTGAGCGCTTTGCTTTTTGGTATATATCATTAACACCCAATGTAAATCATTTGGAAGTAGCGTGTGTATGTATATAGAAAACAGGACATTTGTTTCAATTTGACAGTGAAGAAAATGCACAAATATGATTCAGTTACTGGTTTGGTCTGTAATGTGCAGTGTTCAAGAAAAGGAGAGCGGAAGCTAAACTGCACACAGGCTGACTAGTCTCTTGTGGGCTGCAAGTTGCAAAGCATGAGCTGCGGGTGATCAGTTTTTGTGATCAGCAATGAAAGGTATTGATCACCATATGCTGATCACATACTTTTCCATGGAAATTGGCCGACAAGATCAGTGGCCGATCAATCGCAGCACCACTAATATATATGTGTATATAATTGTCTTGCCAAGAAATTTTGTTGAAGTGATTTAAAGAGCTTTATGTAATAAGAAAAAAATATACTGCAGCAGGAAGTTAGTTTGCAGATTTTCGCTTTTCCCGGCAGAGATTTTTCTCTATCCCCTAGAACAGCAACGGAATCATGCGCTGTATTCAATGTAAAATGTATGTTAGAAAAGCAATGTGTTTATGCATTTCAATTGACTCTATATCAGTAGAGTAGTGGAGTATGAATGAATGTGGTCATCTACAACTTTTCATATCTAAATAAAATGTACTCTTTACTGTATTTCACCAGTTCCATCAATATGAAACGCATTCTTGAAAATGAATATAGTATATTGAGTTTTGTTGTCACTGTACATACAGTATATAATCTAATAAACGACTGGGAGTGCCAACATGCAGTTAAAATTTTGCAAATGAATGGAGCACTGTATTTAATATAAAACACATGCCAGACGTTCTGTATTAAATAGAAAATACAGGCACACTGTGCATTTTTGTTTAAATTGCCAGGAAAGGGAGAATGAAGATCTGGCATCTCTTTTAGCTCGTCCGCCGCGCTTATCTCCAGGCGTTCACTTATCAGCAGGAAAATCATCTTAGCCGTTGACCCCGTGCCCCACGGCACTCATTAGAGTGCCACGTGACAGTGATGGAGGGCGGCTCGTCCCGCAGTTCAGTCAGCTCAAACTGCGAGTACACGGCTCGCAAGCAGGAGGTGGTCAGATTAGTGCGTAGCAGCCACTGTTCTTTGCCCAAGGCTGGACGTTTTGTCTGCCTTCCCATTACTACCACTACCGATATCCTTATTTCTGCCCTGGATACAGGCCGCACTCAGTGACGTCACGGTGCCAGTGAGGCATAATGGTGCGCCAAAGTAAGCGAGTGCATTGAAATGAAAGAATGTAGCTGGCGCTTTTCAAGCTCCCAAAACATCAAGGGTCAGCGCATCTTTGGTGCTCACCGCGGGGTCACTGCTGCAGCCTATGAAGTGTGGCTGGTATTGACTAAGCAATTAGGACAGCGTGCTTTTGAATTATGCACGGCGGGACACGAAACAGCAGTCCCTTTTCGACATGTGTGCGGCAACGCCACGCATTTGTGCAGCCGACTGTGACGGGCATTCCCAGCCTTTTTCCGCTGGAAGACACTAGTTAAAGCTTCAACTACAGTAGGGAGAAGTAATTATTTGATCCCCTGCTGAATTTGTAAGCTTGCTCACTGACAAAGAAATTAACAGTCTTCAATTGTTAGTTGTTTAATGACTATGGCAGTATCCAACCGTTAGTGAGTATAAGCACATATTTTGCATAGAAAAAATCTCAAGACGCAAAAGAAAAATAAAATTAAATACAGTTGGTGCCTTGATTTATTATTTTATTTTTTTAAGTTACAAGTGATCTTAAGTGAGATACAGTCAAACACTCAATGGTGCCACCAAGGCACCAATATTCTGGCCGATGGAACTCAAAATTTTAACTGTACTATTATTACTCTTTACACATAAGATCATTAGTAACCAACATGTTTTAGTAGGCATTTAAGTCTTACTACTGGCCAGTTAACTATAACACTATCATGATATGATACCCTGAAATGATGGCTTTTAGTTTTGGTGCGCCACCCCAAGATTTTAAGTGTGCCCATCTGGCCACCCCTATGAAAAATTTCTGCAAACGCTCAACTACAAAATGAAAACACTCTCAAGAAGCATAGGAGAGACATTAACACTCGACAGCCTGATTGACTCCAGCCTATTGAGGTCATTCACTTGGCCTTGGCAAACCTCTTTTTTGGAATAATTTGTACAAAAACAAACACACACAAAAAACATGACTGAAACTACTTTAGGTTTATGTCATAATGCAAAAAGTTAAAGAATATCAAAAAGTAATACCCAAGGTCTTACGATTTCATTTGGCCGCTTCATATTTGGTTTGTGAGATGCAAAAAAGCAAAAGAAAAAAGCCGAACGCATCTATTGTCAGATTAATTTATTGCTTGTTTATGTTAAAAAAAATACATGTGAAGAGGGCCGTGAAACTTATTAGGATTAAATCGCACTTGCTATATAAAGGAAAAAAATGTTATCATTTTTCCGAATCGTTCAGTCCTAATTAAGCAGTGTTGGGAATGTTAATTTAAAAAAGTAATTAGTTATAGGTACTCTGATAGTTACTCTATAGTTACTCATTACTTGCTTAAAAAGGTAGCCGAGTTAGTAATTAAATTACTTCATAATAAAAGTTACTCATTACCATGCAAAGTAACAATTTTAACTACTTTTAAGTTTAGTTTAGTTTTATATCAAACTATTTGGATTATTATTATTATTATTATTATTATACAAGGAATTATGTCCAGGCTAAATAGGGTGTTTTTGTTTATTTTTGTGAGTATTTGTCACACAAAAGCCTCACTCTATAATAATAATAATAATAATAATAATAATAATAATAATAATAATAATAATAATAATTTATTAAAGTTGGAGTGGTGATGTATGTTCTCCCACTGTCAGTTACTACAGCAATCATAATAATAATAAAATAAAAATAAATACTGGATACATGGTGATTTGTGGTACATATGTCATCTATAGGTAATTTGTACACAGTCCTCGCCAGTCCCTCCAAGATTTCACAGGCATTTTTTATGATTGTTGTGGGCTAAAATAATCTATAATATATAAAATAAATTTCCAATGCTATGAAATATACAGTGCTTAATGCTATTATGGCCAAAATCATTACCATAACTACTATTCCATTTCCTCCTCAAAATCATTAGCTTCCACTTGATCTCTCTGAAATACATACTTGTGTACACTTTCAATTAAGAGAGTATGGTGATACATCTTCAGTTTATAATTCTACACATTTAAATAAATGTTTAATGATTGATTTACATCAGAAAACTGCCCCACTCTAAGCTTAACGTGCATCATTGAGTGATATCGCCTCCATGAGTGTGAGCACATTTCCTTCAACACTTTTCACGTGGTTAGCACTCATGAAATAAGAGAAATACAATTGTTGCCGCTATTAATTCCATTAGGCGAGCGTGTTGCTATGACTTACCAGTATCTTTATCGCTGTTATGGTGCTTGTGGAGTCGCAATACGGTTCTTGCTTGGTGGAACAGAATTGGCAACAAATCGCTCCTCATGGTGGCAGTTTTTTTTTAGCAAATCTCGACTGTTATTTTTGATTAATGTCACTCTTGTCAATGTTGTCAAACCAGTTCCAGGCAAGGACATGGACTCTTTGCTAAAATGCTAAGCCTTAAGGTCCAGAAAGAAGAAGGACGACACATCCGTCACGCCGTGACACGCTTCCCACGGCACTTCCAAAATAAAAGTCACTACACATTTCTGCTGTCAAGGCACTTTTATTGTGACGAGGTTCGACAACAACAGTGCCTCTAAATGTGCGCAATTGACATTTTCATCAAGTTTTCCGCAACGTCTTGTAAAGCTTACTTCGAGGCTTAAAAACTAATAAATAAATTGTAACGCAACACATTTCTCATACAATAACGATAACAGCGTTTCAAATATGGTGAGAATAATTAGATTAGTCCGTTTATGAAGAAAAAAAAATGCTGTTAGTTTAAACGCCGTTATTCCCAATTTTCCCAGTATATTCCCAGTAATTAAGTCCCCGCTGAAGCCCCTGGTACCAAATGCACGGCCTGCCACTATGCCCCATGTGAACTTTGGGCCACTAGTGCAGCGAGTATGTACCCCAATGAGAACAATTATCATGGAAAATGGACAAACGGAAAGATAATATTATGATAATATTATTAGTTAGTCTGTGTTGAATACAATCTCCTTCAAGGTACAATACAAGCATCATGAGCTGAGCGAGCTACTTCCACCTCCACATATCCTGCTCCCACATCCTCCTCCTCACAACTCCACCACATGGGGGAAGCGCACGTTTCCAGCGCCGCGAGCAGGTGTGATGTGCCAACGCGGACAGAGGACGCTTCCTGTAGCGTTAGGTGTCGCTAGACCGCGCCTGCCCCGAAATAACTGTGGTGACATCAAACATGTGAGTGCCATTGATGCCATTGCCGCGTGTGAAGTAAACACACCCGAGTACGTGGGAAGTGTGGCTAATTTCTTTCTTTAGAATAGCGCTCGCCCACGTGTGCTGTATTGCCCATGTTTAAAGCTGGTTGAGACGTGTACTATTTGATCAGCCTCCCCAGGCAATTAGTCCAGCATGAATGAGCACAAACTTCTCGTATTGTCTTTTAAACTCAATGCTAGCACTTATTAAACCAACATAGCAATAACCTAGCCATCCCCGTTCCTTCAAAAACTTTAAAACTGATTTGGAATAGTTTGACCTTGACATAACAGCTTCAACATCGTTGTGATTAGCATCACTGTCATTGCTATGATGACCAGCTACTTGAGTGGTCATCTCAATAGACCACCCAGCTAGTGTTAATTTCGTCAACGAAAACTAAGCAAAAATAATTTTGTCAACACACGTTTCACCAGACTAAAACTAGACTCGAGTAGACTAAAACCCTCATTAATAAGCAATAACTTGGACTAAGTATGCATTTTCTTTGACTAATGAAGACGAGACGAAAATGTACTTCACTTAATAAAACCTGGACTAAAATCTATCGGCATTTTAGTTCACTAACAAAAACTAGACGAAAAGTATATGATTTTATAAAATCTTGTCTCTGCTAATCTGTCACTATGACACTTTCAAATGTGCAGCTAGCGAGTGCAACATGCACAAACACATGGGACAGAAAGGAAGTGGAAGGTTAAAACACAAAACGTAAATTAGAGTTATAACATAATAATAATCCAACGGATATAATGTTCCAACAATAATGTTAATTCGACCGCTAAATAATGCTAGCTAATTTACTAGCTCATAGCATGAAGCCATAGTAGCCTCTTGTTGATACACTGTGATTGTGTGTGGAGTTGTTTGTACGTTTGTTTGTTTGTTGAACATATAAGCAAGTAGCAGAAAAAGAAAATAAAAATGTAAAAGAAAAAACCCTTAACATGTTCAAAAGGGAGTAGGAAGAAGTTGAAAATGTATCTAGTCCTACCCCTGTTATTCTTTGTATGTTTTGACTGATTTCATTATTGATACAATAGGTTAATATATTTCAATGAAAGAAGAAAAAATGTATAAACCTACTCATGTATACAACTGCACTTTGACATGTACGTACATTTACCAGCAGCGTACATGAAATTCATAGGCATACACCATAATAGGCCTGCATCCTCCAAACTCACATATACAATTTTCATTACACTCATACTGATTACATCGGAAACATTTACAACATTTCTGCAATTTTACCAGTTCATGTTTGATTTAAATACTTTTCTTGAACTTTGCTTTTAAAAAAAAAATTTAAGTCAGCAAGTGACTTTTCAGGTCTGTACCAAAATTATTCCGCGTGTGGAGTTTTTCTATCAAAAAGAAGAAATGTTTATGTGAAATTGTTTTAGATCCAAAACGTTCAACATAATCTGCTGACAAAAAAAAATACAGGGGTGAAATGATTGACATGGCTAAGACTACAACGTTTACAGTTTTTGTTAACTAAAACTAGACAAATAAAATTATGTTTTCTTGGACTAAAATAAAAACTAAAATGCAAATTTTTTGTCAACTAAAAAAGGACTAAATAAAAACAGGATAAGGTTGACTAACTATAATAAAAACTATCAAGCGTGATTGGAACTGGACTAAAACTGAGACTAAGTTTAAAAATGGCAGATAAAATTAACACTACACCCAGCACACAACCATGGGTTTTTATTTTGAATTTCCTAGGTCCTCACTTCTCTGTTTACATTAGTATGTTATCAAGGAAGCAAGGAGAACAACAGAGGAGGCGAGCGAGAAAATCCTAAAACGATCTAGACTAGGGCATCTAAAGATGACGTCACGTCACTTAGATTTGTTGCTGATGATTATTTCTACGAAAACTTCATATTTCAAGTTGGATCAAATTAAAATCAAATATGACTGACCCTGTTAATCCTCACTATGGTGAGTGGGATTAACCCCCCAACCCACATTTGCCTCGTTTGCAGCATATATTTGCAGTGACTTTTAAATGTGTATAAATGTACGGTGTTGAAACGGCGTTTGCTGTATGTATTACTTGAAATGTAAAAACAATGTCGAGCTATCAAAACATTTGTATTTTAGAAGTCCTGCTCTGTTTACAATCCAGCTGTTAGACTCCCAGCTGGTAAACGATCGATTTTCGCTAGCAACTTCCGGACAGGTTTAAAAGAATGGGGGTGCAAAAGAGGAATATGATCCACCCCATATTGTGTTAATGCTAGCATTGATGTTCAACATTGAGTATAACTACACTTATGAAAGGAATTGCTCCTGCCCTTTCCAGCCAACATCATGCTAAGATAAATTGGCTTTAAAATAACATCCAAAGTACTTGTGACGGTACACTGGCTTTCAAAAAGGAACATACTGTATCTATACAGTCAGTGTATGTAAATGGCATTTAAATGAAAATTCCACCTGACAACTGTAGAAGAATGAACGTAATCACGCCAGCGAGTTACTGGTTCGTCTTAATTCATTTCCTCAAGCTTTTCAGTAGCTTCGTGAAGTGGAGCACATATTATTTTCTTCCAGTTTTTAGTAGCATAGATCCAGACTTTATGGATCCAAGCATGCCCACTAAGTCATTAGAATGCAGACGGAAGGCACACAACAAAAGGACTGGGTACCCGAGAGCGCTTTCCTTTCCAATAGCATTTCTTTGTGTGTCCATTATGTATCTGAATCAGACGCCCCCAGAGATGGAGGCAAAGATTTACTTAGTTCAATACCATGTAGGCCACACGCCCTCCAGCAAGGGTCGCACTCTGGATGGAAATCAGAGGGGGGGGAAAAACACCAAACCCAGACGCGTCCGGTGGGAGTTTTCTAATCATGTTTGCTAAAAGAGAATTTATACTGACTGACTGCCTTGTCTTTTTTTTAAACCTCTCAATGCTTGACTATTACGATTCTCAGCTTAAATGATTTATGTACTACTACATCGTAGGGGAGCAGGCTATATTTTTTGTCCGTCAATCTGAAAATATGTGATTACCAATAACACAAACAGAAGCCCCACAGGATGATTTTTAATTAACTTCATTAAATGCATTGAACAATTGATTGCTTATCAGTTCTTGCAGATAGAATATGAAGAAAATGTGTATTTACAGTGTTGTTGTAGGCTCTTTTTCCATGAAAAGACAAAAAAAAAAACGGCTTTAACTCTACATTTAATAGTAAGATCGTGACTCAACAGATTTGAAACCAATTAAGAACAAAATATGTTAAATGCTCAAGGCAGATGTGCTATTATTTTAAAAGGTAAATACTTTAATTATTAATACACAAGTATGACATTTTTAATCTATAAAATCATCCCTTAGGTTGAAAGATTGTTTCCACAAATTTTATGATGTCATGATGCCGTTTATCTCATCTCTCCATAAACAAACAAACAAACAAAACACACATATACAAGGAAATTTAATTAGCTTTGTTTTGGTACTATTTACAATGCTATAGCATCAACCTTTGGGAAGCTACAATGAAAACAAGGACATAATTATCATTAATTTCGAAAAAAATAACTGGTGTATTTCATTATTTTAGACCTTTGAAAATGGGAATAATATCAGTTTGCATATGTTTCATGGAAAAGGTCAAAATTGAAGAGGTCTATAGACAGCTTAGGGCAGGTGTGGTATTACAACTCTGTGAAATACAAAACTGTTTGTATCAAATTGTTGTCCAATGAGAAACACAAATCCCTCTATGATGCGACTGATGAATTGCTTCCCAATTATTTTTGTTTATGTGCCCTCCCCAGAAAAGAGAACATTTTCTGGGTCTGGAATCTGAACCGATCTAGAACCGATATCTAGTTATAATCTTGGGATTGCCTTGGTTATCTGTGACGAACTAACAATTTACTATTTTGGCATGATGAGAGATAATGAATGGAGGTCTATATTAAAGTTTGACTTCATAACTAGCTGAAAATTACGTTCAGAATTCATGCGTCTCAGTCAAGATTATCGTGATTCTGGAAATGTGCTTGGACAAGGAGGCCTTTAGCAGTGGGTTTGGGCCAGGGGAGGGGGATCATCCAAAGAGGGAGCAGGCTGATCTCCAGAGCTTGGGCAAGGATAACAAGCATCCAGGAGAAAAGGTAAAAAAAATAATAATAATAATAAAAAAAACAAGGAATGATGGAGTGTCAGCAGGTGCAGGATGAAGATGGATAGCACAAGTGTCGTAGCAAAAACAAAAAAAAGCAGTTGCATTGATTTGAGATTTGTTTTTGGTCAACACGCCTCTCCCGCTGAGAAAAGGGATGAGGCCAGATCTGCGCAAGGCGATTACCGACACGGGTCGGCAAGCGGGCGCATCCAAGGGGAACACATGAAACAGTTTCTTGCGTGTAACACACGCTGACACCTCCTGCTGGGAGGATACCGTCGCTTCAAAATAAATAAATAAATAAAAGGCTCCCATTGACGCTGCGCAAAGCGTGTTTGCTCTGATAACATTTAATTACAAAGCTGTCGGAGTGTTTAATATTAAACAACAGCATCCCTGAACAGACTGAAATTGAGGCATTTATTTTGGAGTGCACATTCCGGGGGAAGGAGATTGTTGTGGGGCCGTGGGCCAAAGAAAGTCATTATACTTTGGTGTGAAGCAACATGAAACTCTGATGTAAGCAATAATTAATTTCTCAGTGATTAGTACATGAATCTCAGTGACAAAATTCAAACACATGCAAGTGCTGGCTGTCTTTTTGTCTCAGATGGATACACTATTGATGCTTTTGTGGTGTAATGGAACACCAAGCACTGATCTGGCAATCATTAATTTCTCTGATTAATTCATGACCCTCAATGAGAAATTCAGGCATATTAAAGAGGTGGCAACACAATGTTGATGCTGTTCCACAGACAAAAGCAGGTACGTTTTGTAGTATCTGGTCAATGGGGGACGTCAACGACTGCCGCTAAAGTGCTGAAGATTTTGCACTGTTCCATCACAGTCGCCATTTTGCTGCAGCGTAGTTTTCCTTTTACCATTATTTCGTTTACAGATAAAATACGTCCCAATTTTGTGACTCTGTGGCCTAAAAACAACCACTAACTTTCTTTGTGTTTGGAATAGACACAAAATTGTTTTCTTGTGTATCACACATGGCATGGACAAAAGCATTACGAGTTAAGCAAAGCAATGCTGAAGATTGCATTTACTTACATCATTATGATGTTACAGGACGCAGGGAAATTAAGACATTTAGTTCAGAGTGCGCATTTTGGAGGAAGGAGATTGTTGCGATGCCGTGGGCCAAAGAAAGTCATTATACTTAACATGAAACTCTGATGCAGGCAATAATTAATTTCTCAGTGATCTCAGTGACAAAATTCACATGCAAGTGCTGGCTGTCTTTTTTCTCAGATGGATACGATATTGATGCTTTTCCACAGACAGTCACTGTGCACTTATTAACATATATGTTTTTTTCCCAATATATAACACAGGAAGTATTCTAGTATGTTTGTCTATACAACTCCAAGTTTTGTCTATTAGTAGTACAAGGGTTGACTTTTACCACTGTTGGTTACATGTTGGTTGCACAGATTTGTCACAAGTTCAACTACTTGCAGAAATTACAAAAGCAAGCACATATCAGTTGACGTCTCTTCTGGACACTTCAGTGTTTCCTCCCAAGTAGGCATGTGCCGATTATGGTTTGACGGTTTACCGTGGCTTTGAATAGTCAAGGTTTCAATTACTGGTCATGGACTGTTTTCTTTATTTGAGGGATCTCTAAAGCAGGGTGGAATATGGCTGCTTGCACAGCTGGAAAAACGAGTGGCCGCTTTGGCCGTTCACTTCGGTTTACTCACTGACTTCCCATGCAATTTTGGGAGCGGGAAGTACCCCTAAACCACGACAAGCTACCCAGCACCCCTAAACCTCTTTATAGCACCCCTAAACCTCTGATCCTAGAATGGCCTCTGCCAAGCAGCAAATGAAGATGCAGAATTTCTTGATTACCCTGATTTTTGTTGCTTTGCCGTTCTCGTCGCATCAAAGGTATATTTAACAAATTGGCCTTTGAAGAAAATAACATATTCAGTTAAAAACAGTCAAACTGTGAACCGTCAAACTTTTTGATTATTTATTCCGTGTTCAGTCAAGATAAACCTTTTCCATGGAACACGTTTCTCCTCAGCCGCCATCACACTCAGCCATATGCGTCCCTCGCAATGTTTTCCACCAAAGTTTTGACAGATGGGTGGGACTGAGGCGAGCGCAAGTTAACATACGCTTAGGCGGGACACTAATTCCCATATCTGAACACAGGCATGCTGTTTACATAACATTCTGAGAGGAGTTATCAACCACACACGCACGCACACACACAGTACATGCTACTTATAAAATACACGTTTCTTCAGCATCGGGCGTGACATCAGCCCGACTGAATCAGTGAGTCATAGTGTGTAAATAAAACAAGGGTGTAAAACATGCAAGGTTACACTGTTTATAACCTATAAGTTGTTTAATTACACTTTGGTCCAATGACGAAGCTAAATGACTTGTGGTCATGGTATTCACTCACTTTTCTGTAATAGAATATCAAATGTAAGTCCCTGGGCCAACATCTCTTAAGTTAAATTTACATATATTTACATGCCAAATGGGCTTAAATGCTGAGAATTGAGCATATCTGTTGTGCGCGACAAAATTAGCATCGCCAAATTGGAGCTCAAAGAAGAAAATGTGCAGCTTAGCTGCTTGTTAATGTTGAGTCATTACTTTTCTCTGCCCAAAACACTGGACTTTTTCAAAGGCAGAAACATGGGGAGAGAATCAATCATGTTGCTGGCTATAACGCTTGCTAATCATCCTATCAACAACTTTCGATGTTAGCGCTATAATGCTTGTTCAGTATGCTTGAGATTGGTTACGCTTCTTTTTAGGACAGTATATTTACTTTGATCAATGCCCCATCCAAAGCATTTCGAGATAGTTTAAGCAAGATATGTAGTGACCCTTACCAAAGGAAATGTTGAAAATTTTGTTCGACAATTCCAGATTGGCGATACTGTACAGTACGTTAAAACTGAAGTTATTATTGAACTGTGTAACACACTATTCTTGAGGGTCTTAAGACTCGACTGCCAAGGAACGCATGTTTCCCGAAATAACCATTCTTACAAGTGTCTGCTTAATCTTTCGTTGATGAATATTCATCTAGCTTTGACTTGACTTGCTTTAAGCATATTTTTGCTCCTCCCAGTTGAAGTTTACCATCAAACTACTCGTAACCAGGCTTGGGGCGTGACGGAATACATGTACCGCCGTTACGTAATCAGATTAAAAAAATGTTTAACTGTATTCCGTTACAGTTACAGGACAAAACATGTAATCAGATTACAGTTACATTTATTAGAAATGGGGATTATTTCGAGGGATGACAAGTTCTACGATGAGAGCGAGCCAGCGTGAAAGAGAGAGAGAGAGAGAGAGAGAGAGACTTGTTGACATCATGTCGCGCACGCGGCCTGTTTAAAAGGGTTTATGGAACAAAAAGAGGAAGTAAGTGGCGACCGGTATTTACTTTTTGGAACATGCTTGTCTTGCTGAAGGACCGATTTATCTTTAACAAATAAAAAGTTTCAGATGAGAGTCGATCCTGCGGCATGCTACGCTGAACTTCTTGCTAGCTGCCGCTACAACATTAATCTGAGTTACATCTTCCGAACAAATATCCCTCCCACCAATTCACCATACACAATATGGCTAAACTCGTGACTGGGATAAAAGTTCATTTTGCAGTTAATGTCACGCATGGTCATCCTCATAGCATTATTAGAGCATGCGTGCGTGGGGGTGAAATGACAATGGAAATGTGCTTTTAAAAGCATAATTTGTCCCTTTTCTCCATATTTATTGGATATCTATCTATCTGTCTGTCTGTCTGTCTTAAAAGTAACCCTCCCAACCCTGCTCATAACAAAGAGAATTGCACGTTTTCTCTTTAAAACAATGACATAACAACTAAAAAAAAAAGTCTGCTAGCATGGAAACCTAGCTGTTACGCTGCACATAAATGGAATGAGCTGCCTATAGAAGTGAAACCAGCCCCAAGAGTAAATGCTTTGAAGTCCAGGTTTCCCATACCTATTATTAATATTATTAAAGTGTTGCAAAGCATTTTTAAAATCACATTCTCCGAAATCTTGTGCTTGTGGTGTATGTGCGTTTAGTATTTTCAGGAATCTACTTTTTATTTGTTTACTTTACTTTGCTTTCAAATGTCTTTCATTCTCTTGTTTGTTAATGCTTTTAAATGTTATACTTTTGATTATGTGAAGCGCATTGTATTGCCATGTGCCTTTTAAGATGAATACTTTTGGAGGGGAGTGTACATCATATGTAAATGGATCCTTCATATGCAAAAAAATAAAAAATACTATGTGTGTGAGACGCACATTTGTTGACACGTTGTGGCAGATTGTCAATTTGAGGGATCGCTCATCAGCGTCATGCCCGTGGGCAGCGTGAATTGACTCTCGCAGCTGGAGTTATGTTAAGCGTAAGGCAAAGTGACAGACATGCTAATCAAGTATGTAAGTGACACCACGTTGCCATTGACGCACATCAGACCCTCAGTGATTTATTAGTCGCAGCCAACGCGCCGCGTGTCACAGTGTGGAGCGGCTCACGGGTAAACATGGCTGCTGCCCAGTCGCGACACTTAGTCCCCGCCCGCCCCCGCCGCCGAGCCTCGCTTCTCCACAGGCCTCAGCACTCGGAGCGCGGGACAGCCGATAGCCACGTCGGAGGGCAACTTGCAAAATGGGGTTAAAACAAGTCATTGGAGAGCGTTATTGCACCCGCGGAAGGTGGGAGCGCGTCTGCTGAGTAAGCCCCTGGCCCCGGATCCCAGACACAAGACGCAAAACTTGCGGTGGACCCCAATTATCGGCGCGTCAGTCACAATCTTTCAATTACCACCTCATCGCTTTAAATTTGAGCCAGGATATTCCCGGAGAAGCAGGGGGCGGCGAGGTTAACCGTTGCGCTCAGCAGCTAAGCCTTGGCATGGGAAGAGAGGAGGATGAGACATGAAAGTCAGTCAGTCGTACTAGAGAGTGCTTGGACACGGGGAGGAAAAGTTGTGTTTGCCTCTACTTTGGTGTCGCCAATTAATTCCGGATTTCTTTGTGTGAGCTGGGCTTGGAACAGGGCCTGTTTTGATGGCTAAACAATGCCTCGGGCGTGCACAAGATCCATTCGGTCGATCACGTTCCCCCGCCAGTATTCCTTGCATCCACTTAATCTGCCTGCCGAGTTCAGATGAGATTACCTCGATTGAAGTGAAAATTGCATAATTGGACACAGTTCTCTTTTTCTTTTTTTGGCATGACGGGTAAATATACGCCATGTCGCGGCACCTGCGTCGCCCATGCGATGGAGACGATTGCACATTGTGGGGAATATTGGAATAGTCGGCTTTTGCATAATTCATGCATCTTAACATCTGCGAGCGAGTCCGCCGCGCATCCCGAGTTCATTGGCTGCCTAGCGGATCGAGGCCCATGTTGGCACGCTATTCATTTTTAATAGCATGAAGAGGGGAAGAAAATAGAAAGGCTTCATTTTAGGGGTGTGTGCATCTTTGCTGTCCATATAGAAAATAGTGCGGTCATGCTTGTCTTTATGGCCCTTGAATTCCCATTCCGATTCTCGCTTGACACAATGAATTGCAGTGTGTCGAGCTCCATGCTTTCCGTACCTTACACACACTCTTTCCTAGCACAACAGAGGTGAGCGATGGCTGGGAATGCTTAGTGACTTGAGCCCATGATAATTGCTTTTATTTGCCAACGACAACGTTATATAGACACGTTTGAAAAACAGTTAGGTCATGATATGTCACAACTTCACTATTTACATATTTAGATATATGGCAAAGTGAGTGATAGGGAATCACTAGTTTCCGTGCACCTTTTATTAAAACATTATGTACTGATATTAGATGTCTTTGTATGGTTATTGTACCTTAAGAAATTACAATAGAAATTATTCTATTCTATATTCTATTCTGATTTTGGGGCATGAATTAAGCAGAAAAATCCACCCCTTTTTGTCCATCTGAAGGAACGGTCATTTTGACATTTACAGCCACTGCAGCTGTCGACTAAACATGACATCACAGGGCCTAAAGGCCTAGATACACCAATCCGACGTCGGCCAAATGTGACCAACGCCTACCGACCGTGGCGTCGGCCCAGACGTCGGCACGTCGCGTAGAAAAATGACGTCAATACACACCGCACCGACACGACTATTACGTACCTTCAGCGCATGCGCGAGAAGTAATTCCCCGTGGTAGTCATTATTCCTAAAGTCAACTGGCAACCTCTTTCCGGGGGCGGAATATAAAAACGTAAACAACTCATACCGGCGTTAACAGCGTTGCCGGGGTAAACGCGGGGGCCAGCTGGTGAAACGAAAACGGGCGCTGGAACAAGCTTCGTCCACTTCTCGTTCCCGACCGCATGGATGTACTCCATTGTGGCGTATCCTGGACTCTGTCCACTCCTGGCTGCTACCTATCATCGGTTCACCCGAAAAGATTTTGGACGCGATGCCGACCTCCAGCTTCGGAAGGAGCTTCCTCGAGATCGCCGGACGGAAGGGCCATGCACCCCTGCTGCTCCCACAAGGATTGCGCTGTAAAATGCGCGGCCATTGACAAACAAAACGTTTATTTTGAGGGAGGTTTTCCTATCCTTTTTGTGTCTGGCACCAGTTTCCTGATTGGGCGTGGTTTCATTTCAAGTCACACACAAGCATTCTTAACCGTTGACCATGCATATAAGGATTTGCTATCGTAAATATTGAACAGGTTTAACCAGAGGTGGGCAAAAGAGTGCTTTATGATAAATACTCGGACTGAGAAGGACTGTCTGTACTAAACCCGATCTACGGACGTAAACCTGCTTGAGTCGGTGAACAATGCATGTATTGTCTCAAGGCGTTGCGTCATAAAGCACTCGCCAAAAGGTGGGCAGGCATTGTGATTGACGGGCCAACGTACAACGGTTTTGCCCAGCTTTGGTTTTAACATTTGTGATTGTCAGTCCAACTGTTTACTGATCAGATCTCTTTGCCCACCCCACACCACAGGACAACCGGCCAGGATAATCTTCATCTGAGAACTGAACTTTTTCTCTTTGATTGTAAGGTAAGGGGGGGAAATGTTCAAATGTGCCCCGTGTATCACTGTGTATGTGTATCACACTTAATGCAAAATTGCCCTTGGGCACCATGATTACATCTAAAAAAGAAAATCTCTCCAACCGTGAGAATGCAATGTAATTTTTTAATGCGTTTGCTCTTGGGGAGCAGTTATTTTTCCACACGTTGCATTCAAGCACATAGCACGGCGAGCGCCGTGCACGAGCATAGCCTAAAGCAATGTGTGCTGTACGCTTTCATGAAGTGAAGAGCAGGGGCGGTGATGTTGTGAGATATTAATGGGACATAAACAATATATATGACGGCGCCAGCTTGTGCGTTTTTCATGTTTCTCTGTATCTTATTTATATATTTATTTATCTAGTCTCGGGCAATTTGTGTCGCGTACATAGCCTCCCAGCAGAAAACCTTGCCAGCCAGGAGCTTTATGTCCTCACCGCTGAATTAAACAACATGTCCTCCATTGAACAGGGAAAATAAGGCTTTACATGCAGGGGCTTAAAAGCTCGTATAAATCAGTCCACTTCACTGCATTCTGGCCAAATATGAATCAGTCGCATTTAAATTTTGGGACGCATCTCCTCATCTTTTACTTGTCTGCTCTCCAATATTTTAATCTCAGTCAAACAAAAAGGAGACGTCGCCATCATCATCATTCAAATTCTGTAGCAGAAACAAGCTCCCGGTTACAGGCCAGCAAGCAGGATAATACATCATTCAATCGAAAAGCGCACACACACACACGCATGCTAGGACATTGGTGGCATGTTTATGCTTGTGTTGATTGAAAGGTGCTGGCTGGGCAAAGTTGACACGGCGCCAAATTGAGCAAAATGCGAGCCAACAACAAAAATGACGCCTGGCATCTGACGGCGTCCGTATCATCGGATGAGGACAATCAAATCGGATGAAATCTGATGTTTATCTGCGGGAAAAAGCGGGCGGCCACACACACACACACCAAAAAAAAAAAGGCTAATCTCTAAGATGAGAATTATTCATTTTATCCGTTGCTGAATTTCAACTAGGTTATATAGAATATACACACAGACGCACACACACACACACACACACGTACACACAGCTGCCGATGAGCACATGTTTTATTAAACATCCATCACACTCAATTGGGTGCTTCCCCCACCACCACCACTACTATTTACGATACGTAGCATAAAAGACATTGATTTAATAATGTTTATGAACACAAATCTGCTAATAATCAACGCCAATGCCCGTTCTTTATTTCGACCCACCAACGTTTTAGGATCTTGCAATAATTTGCTGCATTGATTAAGATGTTTTTCCCCCTAAAATTGGTAAATGAAAATGTAATTATTCATTCTTTATTTATTTTTTTATTAATCCATTAGCAATATGTCATTAAACTAGTCAATTAGTTATTAAAATAAATGTGATTTATAAATCAATCAATCAATAATTCAAATTATTAAAATAAACATTTTTGTATTAGTGTTTATTCTTTAAGGGAATAAATGCATGTTAAATGTTTATGTCAAATTCAGGCATGGGCGAGTATCGATACCAGGTATTGGTATCGGGCCGAAACCCTTTATTTTAAGATATCGATACTCCGACAATATCAGTATTGGCCTTTTTTACGATCAAGAGCTCGAAATAGTACTCGATATAAGCATCTTGACGACATAAGAGTTAAGTGCTCGTACTGGAATCGGTCTGGGAAAAAAATGGTATTGAACATCCCTAATATAATTGTTTATTATTTTTAATGAATTAACCAATTTATTGTAAATAATATAATTTGTCAAAAATATAATTGTTATAAAATTTTACATTTTTAAAGAAGTTGAAATAATAAATTTAAAGAGTAATTGTATTAAAATAATAAAGTAAAATAATTTAAGATTAGTAAGATATTTGCCAATAATTAAATTATTATTTTTATTATTATTATTATTATTATTGTTATTATTATTATTATTAATCAGTGCTTCTGCAAGTGTGGCTTCATCTAATATTATTTGTTTATGTGATTATTTTAAGATCATTACTTAATCGTAATGACTACAATTAACAAAAAATGAGGACAATCTACATCATCTCATATAAGCCTCTCTGTCCTTTCTGAAAACTGTGTTCATTAATTTGAGCTCTTGATGAAGTGCAAATGCCTGCAAATTTGCCCCAAAAGGACCAGTACGCTGACGCGGGATCGTGCCTTCATTGGCTGGCATTGACGGGGCGGATTTGGAGGGAGCGGTGTGTGGCCGCCAGCGCGATATGTGACCTGAGAGAGCACATTAAACGAAAGCATTAGGGAGCGTGGTAATAAAGAGGCCGGCGAAGGCAAAGCAAACAGCATCAGGATCGCACCCGGAGGCGTGCGTGCAGTCCAAGCCAACGTGCTCGTGTTTGCACTCCAGCGCCAAAATGTTGATATTTCATCATCTTTGTTGCTTTTTGTGGTCTAACAGCATTGAAATGATCTGCAGCGCTCTTATAAGCAAGATGTAGGCTATCTGCTACTGGCAGGAAATGCATAATGCATGTATTGTTTACACGGGGCATACAGTATTATGGCAAATTGACTTTTGAATAGTTTATATACAAATAGTAGTCTCTGCAGTGGCGGACTGCTCATCAAGTGTTGAATTAAACAACTGAGTAAATATTTTGTTTACCTATTTCTGTTACATAACAGTGATGCTTATCGACATATTTGTGTTTGAGGAGGTGTCCAGTGTCATACGGTGAATTGGTGATGAAGAGCTGCATCCATGCTGGAAAATATTGTCCTTTTTTTTTTATTCAGGAGTGAAAGTGCAACCCTAGCTCCACCCCTAGTCACCAAGGTAACCAAATATGGACTCTGCATCGGCCTGAACAGTAGGCTATATGGGGTGGGGTGAAGGTGGTTAAAGCTGTTTTTTTGTTTGTTTGTTCCCCCCCCCCCCTTTTTTTTTTTTAAGAGTCAGTACAAGCAACTAAACACAGTGCCTCCCCTTTTTGTCATTGGTGCTGAAGCACCCCCAAATTTATATATATATCGAATATATAGATGTTTTTTTACAAGCTAGAAACTTATAGCTATACAATATATATATAAATTAGGGGTGTGAATTGCGTAGTACCTGGCGATTCAATTCGTATCACGACTCATAGGTCACGATTCGATTCGATACCGATTAATTCCGAGGACCCAAACGCAGGGAAGCAGGGCAAGGAGGCAGAGGATTTTAATTATTCAAAACAAAAGCGAACTCCAAATGGCAAGGAAACAAAACGTGGGGAGGACACCAAGGCAAAAAACTGGCAGCTGGACGGGAGGAAAACGACAATGAATCGACACAGACAGAGGGGAGACAGGAGACTACATACACACACACACACTAATGACACAACAAAACACACCTGTGGCAAGACACAAGTGGCTGAGGGCACTGATTGGTTGACACGAGGAAGGGCAGGATTACACTTAACAAGACCAAGGGAGACACACAACAGAACCCAAACATGACATATATATATATCTATATATATATATATAAAGAGAGAGAGAAAGAGAAAGTGAAAGAGAGAGAGAGAGAAAGAGAGAGAGAGAGACTTGTTGACGTCATGTTGGGCACGCGGCCTGTTTAAAAGGGTTTACGGACAAAAAGAGGAAGTAAGTGAGTTTAAAAGTAATATTTAAGCAACAATAATACACTACACCCACCATTTGATTGAAAATGGTTTGATCCACCATTTTTCAAGTACTTTTGCACTGTATTACATTTTAATTGCATTTAGAGCAATTCTATTGTTTTGGTAATGTCAAAAATATTCCATATGTTCATAAAAAGAAGTTACTGTAGCTTGTTTAATTACTGCAATTGCAGTACTGTGAAATGGCAACATTTGTGCTCAATTCTCATACTGCTACAATGTGATTTCCATTTCCATCCATTTAATATTTGACCCTGACTTCACTTCAAAAGCAGCCATTTTGTCAAAAGCTTTTGTGTAACCTTTAAGATTGAGACCTCGCTGAATACATAGTAGTTTCAGTATAAATATGTATCTGTTTTCATGAATGCTGTCAGCTATCAGATGAGCATATTTTCAACTGAAAACTGTCTTGTCCATGTGGCCTTGTCCATGGTCAGCATTTGTACTGTCACCTCAAAAACATTTCATTCATTTTCTAGTGTTGGACCTCATGGCAGTCTGGGGTGAGCTGAAACCGATCACAGGCGACTTGGGGGGAGAGGCGGGGAAAACCCTGAACTGCTCACCAGAAAACCACAAGGCACACTTTTACAACAGTTGTTGTACAACTTTTACAAAAGTGAGTCTTCAATGAAGCTAAGATGCCTGTTTGTGGAAAGTATAAAGAAGCCAATTTGTGTCTGTAATTGCTTTGCTTGGTGCAACAACATTCTTGACAGTCGTTCTTTACTTTCATTTACAGTCATTCTGCCAACTTTACTTTATGGTGGTCTACCATTCATCTACATGTCCAGGCCTGGCTTTTATCTGTGTGTGTGCTTAGTGGCACAACCCTTTGCATTGGGGTAAAACTGTTGCCTATAAATTAAAGCACTTTGCATTCCAAGGTAAATTTGGTCTTAAACAGGAGCTACAAGTCCCTCTGCGCACTAGCCTGAAGCTTTACAAAGAGAATTTATAATTAGAATCTTTATAGCCATTGCAGTAAAGGTAATGCCAATTCCCCCTACTTGAGTACTTGTACTTGTTGACTTTCTTTTATTTGATTCCAGACCTTTTGTGCTTCTGTGCTAATTGCCTGACAACAACAGGAGGTTGGATGATTGCTTTCATTTTTTTGCCCGAGAAATTAACGGTGACTGAAAAGTTGACAGAAAAAAAAGCTTTGGATATTTTGTGCTGTTCCTTTCAACGAAAAAAAAAAAAAAAAAAGCTTTAAAATCAATTAAGTCGTGTAGCAAATCAATGGAGTAGCACTTGGGCACACAACCTCTCTGATGTCAAAACGTCTATGCAACCCACAGCCTCATTAAAAGTGGGAATAATTTGCCAGTACATCTCCCCAGTCATCACTCCTTTTACTGGAAAATGATGCATTTTATTATTTGGGGACATCTGTCAAGCTGTATTAAAGAAAACGGAATAATTAGAAGGCAATTAAAGTCATCCAATTTGGGCAAAGGTGATGAGTACTGACTGCTTCTCCCACCCGAACTGGAGGATCCTGCTGCTTTACACTTTGAACATGTAATCAGGAAACACTTTCTACCTGCAATCAGCCCGCATGGCGAGGAGGCAGGAAGGTGGGCGAGGGCACGGGGTTGCATTGAGCATCGTTCAAGACAGACAAATGCATTTTTAAGTGAACAGAGCAACACGCCGGATGTTGTGTTTGTTGTTGGAATTTGCAAGACCCCAAACAGTTTCAACCAATATAGTACAAATTAGTCCAAGACAACATGTGTGTCACGTTTACAGACATGATGAGGTTTAGCAAACTTTCGGGTGTGCTCCTGCTGCGATGAATAGGACATTATTTTGTGACAAAATTAGTGTTAACTCAATGATTAATCACAAAAAAATATTGCATTTATCATGTATAAACACAGATTAATCACACTATTAATTTTGACCGCAGATGGTCCTTCAGCAGAAGGTAGCATAGGTTGTGTTAGAGCAATAAACACAACTACATGCAATAAAGTAAAGCATTTAATACTTGTGTATGACATTCAGAATATTTTTTCATGTCAAATGATTTTTTCTTTCATTTTAAATTATGCAAGTAATTAACTGATTGGAAAAAGAGGAGGATGAGAGCATGCAGCAGATACAAAAAATGTGGAAGACAGCCTCATAACATAAAATGTGGAAAGAATTAACACATAATTCAATTTTGAGGGGCAAAAATGTTGATAAAAAGCCTTTTGTTAACTTATTTGCTCCCAAAAACATATAAATATGTTCTATCTATTAAATATTATCATGGTCCCAAAGACATATTGTTTTTGTTTTTTTAATGCTTAGAGCATTCAGAAGGTTTTGATGCAGCCTCTGAACTGAAGAGAATGCTTGAAGCAATGGTAGCTATTACCAAAACGGCCAGCAGGTGGCAGCAGAGTATGAGATCAACCAGGGCCATGTTGCAACAAAGCCATGTTACAAATATGTGAAAAAAAAATAAAGTCTGAATTGGGCTGCAGTGTGAACATAGCAAAGATATTTTTGCTTTTATTACACACATCCATCCATTCATCCATCCATTTTGTTAGAGCAGTTATCAATTATACTTTATCACTATTATTTTTTTAGCCAATTTCTTTACATACAAATTTACCATATGTAAAAAAAAATAATAATAATACATTATGCTATTGATAAGGGGGCACACGTTGGCAATATGAATCATCTTTCCCTTGTATATAAATTAATTTAAGTATGTTGATAATTTTATTCATCGTGTACAGTCTGGGATTATTTATTTACCGGACCAAATACCAGTTCCAATATTTGTATTTGGAAAAATATACATCTTAATACAAATATGAATCAAACTTAGTGATCTCACCCAATAGAGTAAAAATATTTAACATTATACCACACGCTATCTACTTAAAGGTCCTCATTACAAGTTCATTTTACCAGCTATGATTGTAAACAAATAAATTAATCCCCGAAAAGTTTGAAAAAAAAGTTACTCAAAAGTAACTTAAACTTGAGTAATTCTACACAGATGGTAATATTGTAAAGAAACATTACTTTCAAATGCAAGTGACTAGTAATATAAAATATGTTACATTTTGGAAGTAACTTGCCCAACACTGGCTCAGGGTATATTAAGCAAAACAAAACAGAAAAATTGGCAGTATTCTCTACTATTTGGGCAGAACTGACTTATTTTTCTTTTCTTCTGTAAGGTTTTCTGGTTAAATCCGAGATGTTTCTTTTTTATAATGGTACCCTTTAATTTTTGTTGGAATGTCTATTCTCAGTTTAAAAAAAAAAAGTCAAATACAGTAAATGTTCTTTTATGTAACCCTCATTTGTCTACTCAACAAAAATATACATGCAATACTTTTGTTTTTGCTCCCATTTTTTATCCACACACACAATACAACCATTTCTCTCAAATATTGTTCACAAACCAATCTACATCTGTGATAGTGAGCCCTTCTTCTTTGCTGAGATAATCTCATCCCCCAACCAGTCAGTTGACTGGAGTCCCCAGGCCCCCCAATAAAACAAAACTGCACTTTGCAGAGTTTTTTTTTGGGGGGGGGGGGGCAGTCTAAGGCACACCCATGCACTAATCATGGCGTCTAATTAGCATCTTGATATGGCACACCAGGAAAATGGGATGGATTATCTCGGCAAAGGAAAAGTGCTCGCAATCACAGATTTATTCTGATTTGTGAACAATATTTGTGTATGTGGAAAAAGTTTTAGATCTTTCAGTTAATCTCATAAAAAATGGGAGCAAAAACAAAAGTGTTGCATTTATATTTTTGTTGAGTATATATATGTTATTTAAAAAAAAAAAAATCGTGGTGCCTAAAAAAAGACTGTCATTCCATACAGATGTAAACTACAGAATTTCAAAGGAATTAGCCTTAGGGGGTTTTATTTTCATGATGGTTTTTTAAGTGAATGGAGCAACACAGTGGATATTCTTTTGGTGAATGTTTGTTGTCATAATTTATTCGCACATTCATTCTCTGAACCGCTTATCCTCACTACTGTAGGTTTAGATATCAGATAATTCTTTTCTACTAACAAAACAGTCCAAAACCACGTTTGAGGACTATGTCGGAAGACCCCAGCAGTCAGAACATCCTCTCAATCACCCGCCTGTTAAAGCAGACAACTGCCATTGCGTCTTTTTGCACAAATCCGTCCGTTGAGACGTGAAACTCGACAAGTGTTGGCTAATATGAGCCAACGTGTGCACATTAAACCAGGACAAATTGCACGACATATGATCAAACTCAAGGTGTGAAATTTCTTCCCTCTCTGCCGCTCAACTAATTATCATGGCACATTAATTTTCAGAAGCCTGAAAGCCTTTGTGGAGTTCAATGTGCATGCAGCCTGCCGGAGTTTATTCTGGGAAAAACTAAACGAATTGCAGAGCGAGCGAGAAAGCGAGAGAAGAGGGCCTTCGCTACACGGCTACAGGGAGTGCTTCGATTGTGCACAGCAGATTGTATCACAAATGTGGGAAATGGTAATTGGAAACAATGTTGTTTGCAGCCCAATATGCTGTGACATGTTGTGAGAACAATGGTATAGATGGGCATGAATTCAATAAGCTTTCAGGAGAAATTATCGGGGAAAACAATGCCAAAAAGTTGAGCGTGACTGAATCAGCACTGAAATCAAATATTAAGGCTTAGTGTTCCATTAATATAACATTCTTCCATGCTTAATGTGTGAATCCTAACCCTCAGGAAGACATTTTGTTGAATATTTCCATTAAAATGTGATGTTTAAAAATCGATTCGGCCGCATATCGAATCGATTCGAGAATTGCGCGCTGTAATATCGCGATATATTGCCGAATCAATTTTTTCTAACACTCCTAAAATATATAATTTAAAAAAAAAACTTTTTGGTGTGTGCCTTAAAATAACAATGATATGAATTACAGTCCAAACATTTGACTCTTTTACCATTGTTTGTTTTTTAGTATTTGTTGAATTTTACAACAGAGAGAAAAATCTGTGTAAATAAAATAAATCAACCGATTTTTTAAAAGAGAGGAGATCGACCAATTAATTTTTCGGTCCCCATAAATGACTCTTCATACTCACACAGGGGGGTAGACAACCACTAAGTGATTAGGAGTGTTGCTGATTTGTTGACTACGTATTTATGTTTACTATGGTTCGTGTCTTGCGTTTTGTTATTGTTGGCTTTTTGGATCTAGGTTGTACTTTATTATCTTTTCAGTGGATTTATAATGATGAGCTCTCTGAGTATTTATTTTATGTAATTATTATGGAGTGGTTCATTATTAGTTACTTTTGCTATCCTCAGCAATATATGTTTGTACTTTTTATTTATTTACCATTGATGTAAACTAAAAAAATTGTGGAGAATGGTGGGGATTTAATAAGTCTTGCGACTTCTTTCCAGTCCCTTTTGAACATGGAAAATCGTTTTAGGTGCACTTTGTTGAATTTTGCCTGTGTTGTAGCTATTTTATTTTGTTGTTGTAAGTTTATTACTTTAATTGTTTTTGCTTTGTTTTTTATTCTTTTTCATGTTCAAATAAACTCAAACTCAACTCAACACTTAAGGACGATTTAAAGTATGTGTGCCCAAGTTCGGTCCTCGAGAGCCCCTCTCCATGTTTTTGACGGTTGGCTCCTCCTACACTAATAGAAAACAGGCTGGATAGGAGCTCTCAAGGACCGGACTTGGGCACCGCTGATTTGAAGTGTTCATATGAACGGAAGATCAAGCTGTGTAACAAATCATTGCTCCCTGCCAAGTATATAAGCTTTGTGTTCAAGTATACATGTCCAGATTTCCCACTGAGTAATTACTGGTACGTTTGTGACTAAACTGATGATATTAAACAAGATCAATATTTCAGTATGCATACTTTTTTTGTACATTGCATACTAGTTGTTTTTATACTCCCTTTCAGACAGTGCCTGAGCACTTTACTGTTGACTATATCTTGTGTTTTTCGTGTCTTGCCAGCACCTGGGAATGCGAAGAAGGATATTTCGATTGCTTTGTATGCCCAGCATATGTCAAGGAATTGACAATAAAATTGACTTTGAACTCTATATTTGTTTGGTGGTTTACCATGAGGTTTTTCTCACATAAAATAGGTGCTCTGGCTTCACAGGTTATAAAACACTGATCTAATCATTACGCTCCTAAATAAAAGCTCAAGTTATTGAATTTATCTTATATGATGCACAGAGACGAACATGTATCATAATGCATATAATTTAGGGAAAGTATATGTATTATTTCTATCTATAACCATTCATGAATGATTATGAAGCATAAAGTAACTTTTTGCTTCAAAACACCATCAAAACAGATTTGAAAATAAATGAACAAGATGTACTGCAACAAAATTTCGTTATGCGTGCATAATGACAATAAAGATTCTTGATTGATTCTGAATTTTAGAGTATCCAAATCAGGTAAACACCGTAGGTAGTATAGCAGTGAGTATATGGAACGTATGTCTGTCCATTTTTAATGATGGGGACCGGCTAGCTGCATGCTTACCCCGGGTTAAATAAAGATTCTGTGATCATCAAAACTTCTCAGTCACAAACATAATTTCCAGTGAGTTGTAATTTCAAGTGGCTGTTTTATCTACTAGAGATCTTGAGTTGTAGATTATAATGACTCGCTAGTAGTGGCACAACGGTGACATTATGAATCTAACTGAACAAGTTTCCGATGCAAGACGCAATATGATTGACTGCTACGTCGTTGGAAAAATAGGGCACATTTTGTGCCATCGTGGTTTAGCGCTTATGAGGGAAAACAATTGTTGTGTGAATGGACCAAACGGAATGTAAACGAACCCAACCAAAACTGTTGAACCCAAACTGCTTTACGCCTAATTAATACAAATGAGATTTTTGGTTCTTTTTTTGTCATTTTTCTACTTGTTGCCTTTACTTTTTGCATAAAATCCTACTAAAATCAAACCCATGAGTTGGATATTTTATACCTTATTTTTCCACATAACTTTTATTATTCATAACAGAATATATTATTTACTCTATTACCTCTATTTTTTGTACGTCATCCTATTAAATGCAACCATCGATAAACAGGCTTCTTCTCCCATAGATATGCAGAATATTGTGATATAATTTTATATGTTGGCATAATTTAAAGACAACAAAAAAATAACGACAACTAATCAGCGGCTTTTTATAACATTCAGGCTCGTGATTGAGATGTATTCAACAGAATTGTGTTGTAAAAAAGTTGTCCAGCATTTTGAAGCAATTAGGCTAAGTATAGTATTATTTTCAGTTGCATTTTGTATGAAGTTCTAAGTTTGTAACAAAATGTAAAGTTTTACCCTAATGTCATAGCAGTCAGGCTTCGGGCATGTCCGTGTACAACATTCATTCAAAACAAGACATTTGTCAGTGCTTGATGCTAAAGGAGCTAGCCTGCGCGCTACGGTGTTCCTTTGGGCCGCCACACTGAATTCCAAAGGCTTCTTCTCTGCGGACGTGTTGACAAAGCCTTCATTTATGATGAATTCCCAGCCGGGGCGAGCACAGCCCCCGTGTGATTGAGAAGCCTTGTACCAAACAGGCTTGCGAGTCCCATTTCAGCGCGGACCTATATTCATTTAGTTCTGCGGATTTATACATGCTGCTATCTGGCCGGCCAAATCCAGCATGACATGAGGGAGCAGCGTGGCCGCTCGCAAGAGGAGGTAGCGGGGCCTTAATCTCTCTCTTTCTCTTCACGAAGGAAGCTCAATCTTCCAGCGAGCGGCGCGTCTCGTACGGAGGCAATAAATTGAATTAAATAAACCCATTAGTTACGGCATCCACCTCCTCACCTCGGCCGTTCTACGCTTTCATGCTAAGTAGGTCCTTTTATGAGGATGCGGCTTTTGGACCGCCACTGCCGCAAAAAAAGAAAGAAAAAAAAGTGACCTTGAGTCCAGAAGAAAAACCAGCGTGTTCTCGCTCATTACGCCAATCAATTAGGATGCCCGCCTCATTGCGCAGAGTGGCCCGCCGTGTTCTGCAGGTGTTTAAAGGGAAATGTATGCCCGGGGGAAAAGTCGATTCATGCTTAGGATTGGGGAGCAGGTGGCGGCGGCGCCTACTGGATTGTATACATTAAGCAAACCAGACTTTGAATAGGTTGGGAAAGCAACTGGAAGGAGTTTTACCTTAAAATAGTCTACAATTGAAGTCATCCATTGAATGCTCATCTCACTGACAAACAATTAATTCTATTCCCAGCTCACGGTTACTTAATCAAGACTTACAGTCATATGCAAAGAGCAGTTAACAGCTGTCATTTTGACGTTTCTCAGAATTAGATTGCTTGTTACTCTGTTTACATAGATCAACATTGTTCCTGGCATTTTGACATTTCCTCTCTCTGTATGTGTATCATTTTTATTGTATTAAAAATGTAAAAATATTTAGGAGTCATATTTAGGAGTCATTATTACTATTACCTCCGCGACCGACAATTTGACGGCTCTTTTCTTTCACGTCGCTGGGACCTGCGGGTTTGCGCCGCTGGGCTTCCGTAGCAACTACTATTTAGCAAGGAGGCATGGGCTTTGGATACAAGTTACATCATCATGGCGAGAAAAAAAAACTATACTACAGAGGAGACTTTACAGCTACATTCTAAGACGAAGCTGAACGAGAGTATGATGAATCACGATAAGTGGTCGCTGCGCTGGATGGCGCGGCAGTTTCAAACAGCAAGTCCGAACGACACCAGCCCACCCCCGCTAAAAGGAGCCATGTTACTGCTACACTGGAACTGGCGACGCAGTTCAAGGTATTATTGTTGGCTTATAGTAATAAAAAAAAAGATTAAAAAGATAGGTTGCTAGATGTGAGTGATGACGTTTTTGACATTACAAGCCTCATAATTAAAATCAATAAAGCTCCACCAAAATAACCACCAGTCTGCCTCAGAAAAATGAAAAAGGGGCTTTATTAGCTACTCAAAACAAAGAGTAATAACCAGAGGTGGGTAGTAACGAGTTACATTTACTCTGTTACATTTACTTGAGTAACTTTTTGAAAAAGTGATGTGATGTTCACGAACAAATCAAGTCTTCTGAACGGCTTTTCAATGTGACGATGGGAACTGAGTCTTTATAGAGACCCGTTCAACAACCTTGAGTATTCTTTTCAACGAATATTTTTTTACTTGTACTTGAGTGATTTTTTTAATGTTGTTTTAGAATTCTGGTACAGTCAGAATTCACCATTCTTCCCTCTTGTGACAATGTAAAATCGCTTGAGCCATTGGGATGTTTTTCCCCCACCTACCCCATTTTTCGTGGATAACATTTATTCATGCACATTTAAGCTTTTTTTGACTAATACTTTGCAAAAAAGAAACAATAAATAAAGACAACACTCCCCCAAATGCATTTCAATGGCGTCAATCATGCACTTTTCAGGGGTGACTATAAAACTGTAACTGTGATTTCCTGATCCTGTCCTTCCCCTACTGTTTCATTCATTCATCATCCATCCATTTTCATCCGCTTATCTGGGGTCAGGTGCCGGTGGTTGTAGCTCAAGCAAGGAAACCCAGACTTCCCTCTCCCCAGCTATTTCATCCGACTCTTCTGGGGTGAACTCGAGGCATTCTCAGACATAGTATTTCTGGTATTCTATGTCGTCCTCGAGGCCTCCTCCGAGGAAGGCGCTCAAGGATGCTAATCAGATGCCCCAGCCACCTCAGCAGCGGCTCAACTCTGAACTCCCCGATGACTTAACTTCTCACAGTCACTAAGGCATTCTGGTAACTATTGTTGTGGGTGAGAATATAAATTGACCGATGAATTCAGATCTTTTGTGTTGTGAAATTCAATCCAATGGAGTAAGGGAAAAAAAGCGGATGGTGATTAATGCACATTTGTTGAGCCGCTAAAGCTAAGGAAGCTAATGAAAAAAAAGGTTTAAATAAAAATAATCTGAGGGCTTACAGTTTTATGAAACATTTGGATTTTTGTACATCCAAACATTAACCCATATTAATCAAGTCAATCAAATTAAACACCTGTCCATTTTGAGAATGTCTCTGAGAATGAGAGTGAGCAAACCATTCTGCACTTCCGCCCCACTCTTAGGTAACAGTGCTGATAATTTACATCCTAACCAGCCAGCCACTGTGCGCAATCCCTCCCCCCATCGACGAACAACGAATAGTAACCTAGATGTCGGCCGCTGTATCCAAAACCACTTTCTAGTTTCAAGTGACTGCTGCACACCTTTAAGTGTGTAATTTTGAGGTGGCGAATAAAAGGGGTGTTGCTTTTCTTTATTAAAAGATGGTTTCACGTGAACCTCCACGTTGTTGGTTTAAGATTGCACTTAGTACTGTTCAGATATTTTCCTCCTCTGCATTGTTGTTGTTGAATACAACTTACTCTCAAGTTCATTGTTCATTTCTCCCACGTTTGTTGTTGGTTTGTCAAGCTATAATGGAAGGCTAGCATCAATCATCTTAATTAATTAATTATTATCTCTATGTGTGTGTGTATTGTATTGTCGAGTATGGTTCTGCTTGCTAAGGCATTGTGGCTAACTCGGATTAATTGGGTTGCAGCTTCCAAGAGTGGCTTCGGCTACATACGTGCATGTTTCAGCATGTGTCGTTTGCAATAGAACTGCACGATTAGCAAACGCTTTGAATTCGATCATTGGTCCCAATTTGAAGTTATGAGGCGCACGGCTTCTGCACGTTGCATTACCAAACCTAATTATGCTCAGCAGCAACATTAGAAAGATTGATTTTAAAATTTCACACTGCGTTGCTGCAAAGAAAAAGCATATTTGGAGGTCAATGACTCGAGATTGTCGGGCCGCTTGTTAGTGGCTTGTACAAACACAGACAACCACTATCAAATGAGAGCAATTTGCAATGATGTCATCCTAAAAGAGGAGAGCATACAATCAATTGACAACAAAAGGAGCAACAGACAGAGGGGAGCGATGCCTCCTTGTGCCCTCAAGCGCTATTTGTACTGAAAGTGCTACCAGTTTCTCCTCTTCGGAAGCACAATTCAATATTGATTTAATTGTACGTGGGCGGGCCGTGCATTATTGATACGTTCGTATATGAGAATGCCCACGAGGTAGGACTTGTCATTTTGCACAAGCTGGTAGAAGGCACAATATCCAATTAATCATCAGAATCGTGAAGAGCAGCCTTTGTTCTGAAAATCTGTGTCAGTCTATGATTTGATTTGCCCTATATTTGATTTGGATTCGGTATTTTCTATGTTTTGTTAGTTGACTCGTCGTGTAACTATTACATACTGTACTTGCCTTGATCTAACGCTGCTTTCACCCATGATGTGGCCTGACATAAAATAAAGCAATTACATATACACACATATATAGATGCTTTTTCTCTGAACATAGTCTTTGTTTGATGTAGATTTGTCAAGTACTATGAACTTTGCACCTAATTCTCTTTCAGCACATATGAAAAAGAGCCGTGCATTGCAAATAATGGATTACTTATCAAAGTTTCAAGTAAAATGTCTTCAAATCCTTCAGTGTATATCACACAGATTGAACACCCCCTCACACCCAGCAATCATCACAGCATTAGGGAAGCGACTGCTCTTCAAAGCGTCAATAGCAACGAAGTACATGGCCTCACGCTGAGCTAAAACCAGTAGAACGGAACACCCCGCGGTGATGTTGGGGGAGCGAGTGGAGCATGAATAAGTAAACAACATAAAGCCACCAGGAGCTTGAAAAGCAACGGGCGGCAACAGACTTGGCAGCCAATGGGATTGTTATAGTCTTTGTCCACTTGCTCACGAGGGCGAAAACACAAGAATTAGCTTGTGCCTCTTGAGTCTTTCGAGCCGCAATTGAATGGAGTTGCCTTGAACAATGAGCAAAATATGCATTTTTTTGTCCTAAATGGTCTCCAAGCACCTTGACAATTAAAGCTGTTGTCCTTGGACCACTGCCTTTGGAGCGCTTCATTCTTGACAATAACAATCCTTCTTGCGTGTGTCAAAGCAAAAAACAATTGTTAATCAGTAATTGATTTATTGTATTTAAAATCACGCTCTGATCTTATGAACTCTTGATTTCATGCCAGCGCTAATTTTCACGCAAAGGTCCGATTGTCCGATGCTTTCTAAAACATTACCTCGAGCTATTATCAGATGTAGGCATTCTCTCAGTAGCTACTGACAGACAGTCCGTCACTAACGAATGGCCATTTTGCTGACGAATGACAAAAAAACATTTTAAGGCCGAGCACTGACAGAAGTGGGTTTTTGTCTGTCACTGTAATCATCACTAACCGGGTCAAGTACCGACGGGCTTCTCAGTCTATCACTGGCGGCCACCCGTTTTGTTGACGATTGACGAATTGTAAAAGGACGGACTGACGATGGCGAAAGGGTGCCCAGGGTGCTGACGAATGACAGTCCAGCAAAATATTCTAAATTGCGCACCTCTTGCTATTATCTTGTTACGTAGGGTGTGTTAATCATGTTATTTTCTCCTCGATCTGTTCGGCAAAACAGCTAGGGCCAACGATCAAAAATTTTAAACCTGTTCAAGATTATCCATCGCAAATTCTTGTGTGTGGTCAACGTAAGTCCGCCAGGCCCAGACTGATGATGTCGTGAAAGGGGACGAATAGCCAATTGACCAACCACACTTCCTCACACAGGTTAGTCTTGAAGCTACGCCAGACAGCTGGTTTGAGGCAGGTGACCTATAATTGTCAATGTGTGGGGTAATTTATCGTATTTTCAAGACTATAAGGCGCACTTTAAAGTTTTAATTTATTTTTATTTTTTTATTGACGGTGCGCCTAATAGTGAGGTGCGCCTTGTGTGTGGAGCAATGTCCAAAATCTGACTGACTGTGTGAGGGGACTTCCCGCACACATTGCTTATATACAAGAAAGGCGGACCTGACTGAGGGCTGACATGAGAGCACAGAAGAGTCAACTTGGTAGCGAGTTCTCCAGCCCCTCCTCTCCCTCTCCCCCTGACCCACCCACCACCACCATGTGTTCGCTCTGCCAATCGTGATTTGTTGTTTTCAAATTTATGCCATGGTGCTTAAGCATGCATGTTCAATGAACATGTGTCCTCTTTTTTTCTTGTTCCAGAGCTTAACGAGCCACTTACAAGTTAATTGTTTGATTGACAGCTCACTCCAAAACAGAGGGAGGAAGATGGAACATACCAAATGCAAAGGGGTGTCCAGGCTACACTACTACATACAGTAGTGTATTGTTTCCTTTTTTCCCTTTCTTTTTAAAATGCTTTATTGATCAACAAGCACTTACAGCAACAGACATCGCAAAAGTCACTTTGAAGTAGTGCAAGTCTACAAAGTGTAGCTAAACAGATCACACCACATACTAAAGACACCAGATTGTTTTTTCCCCACACATTACCTTTCCTTCCTTATCTCTGTGACTCAAATGCGCACATCTCTCAGATGCTGTGAAAAATAAAGTTCGGCAAATGAACGCAGAGCTTGCTATCATTCCCGGAGTCTGGCGAACACAGCTTTACCAAGACTGGGAGGCAGCAAGTTATGCCACAATTTGTCAATGGATCGTGAATGCCTGGGCGAACGCAAAAGCCGGCATCATTTCCGAGGACACGACAAACGAGACTGACTTTACTATGAGACGACGTGTTTGCCCAGTTGTTTGTTTTGGATACAGAAGATCATGAGGACTATGACTGATTTGTGGATTAGGATTGATCAAAAGCAACGTGAGTACATTGCTATATATTTCAAGTACAACTAAACTCACTGTTTACATGGTTACTTCAACCAAATTCAGTTTTGTTCCGTTCGCTGCCTTTTTAAAAACCTGCACTAGCACTAGCATATGTTTTAGCATAATAGCGTGCTACCATATGTTTTGAGCTAGCGTATGTTTAACCGTGCGTGCGCCCAATAGTGCGGTGCGCCTTATAAGTGTGTTAAACACAGAAATAGCACCAGTAACTGTGACAGCGCCTTATAATACGGTGTGCCTTATGGTCGTGAAAATACGGTACATGTTCAAAAAAATTGCAATGTTAAAATTCAGCACTTTTCTGACTACACATTGCACAGCAAATTAGTAGAGGAGGGCACTTCTGTCTCTCCGTCGGCACAGTTGTTGACAGATGCCCACATTTTGGGCGAGTGTTTTATGGCACACAAAAAAAATACACAGACTGAAAAGGATGGTCTGTACCGACCCCTATCGACGGACAAAAACCTGCTTCAACCGGTGCAAATTAATCGAGCATGAATCAAGAGTGCCTCTGCTGGACGAAAGCAAGTAGTGTACTCCATTTTGAGTGTTGCTTCATGACGTTTTAAGCTTTTAGCAGATTTCAAAAAGCAAGGAAGGTTCTCTTCTCAAATCGATCTTTTAACTTTTTGTCATTTGATATTTTCAAAGCAAAATCTGTTTAGTTTCAAGAATATCTGGATCAATACATTTGATGAAGTACTTTATCTTCTCTACATTATCACCAATTTGCTCAATCAAGTATGTCTTCATGATGGACAAAGCCATACGGACATGTAATAGGACATATTATAATGACACCCGGTCCCTCGGCCTATTACTTAAGTAGTCAGCTCATGGACAGACCTCGGAAGCATATTCCCCACAGTGACTGTATCTTGGCTCCGGCACCGCTCCTGTCATTTTTTTTTTCCTGAACAAATGCATGAGCTTGCGTCATGAGACAGCATCCCCCGCAGCCAATACGTTGCATGTAGAGATGTGGGGAGAAAATTGGAATCTTGACAAGTGTGATTGGCACATGCATTTGTCCCGAGGTAGACTTATTTGCCCAGACGTGCCCGAGTGTAAAGCGCAGCATCGTTTCTGCCTCCCTTGCATCAAAATGACGTCATCTTATATATATATGAATTTTCCGTATGGACGCTACATGATTTGACAGACGGGGGCCATGTCACTTTCATTTCCAGACATGCATCTTGTATCACTTTTAATGGACGCAAACATGAAGTAGATATGAGCCTCGATGGAAAAGCATAACCCACGGCTACTACACTAATAGAGGAGTGGGATAAAAATAAATAAAGTAAAATAGAGCTTCACTTTAAAGCATCCGAGTGTGACTGCCGGAGTGGGAGCAGAATGGCGCATCAATTGGGAACACGACCAAAAGAGGAAATTGGCGATGCCCATTAAGTACCTTCTTCTTTTTTTTTTTATTACCATCAGTATGCAAAAAGAGGCCAGAGAGTTTTATTGCTACTTGCAGCAGCACAATAAGATCAAACCCATTTATCGCACAGCAAATTTGAAGCTCTATTGGGTCAAAGCAAAACCTTAGTAGATATGTAACGTGATGAAAATTTCACATTATTGGTCTTATAAAGACAATAGTAAAATAAATGTAAATAACATTTAAATTTGAATACAAAAAAATAAAGCATGAGATATAAGCAGAAAACCTATACAACAAAAAAAAAAACTGTGCCTATTTTGCTTTTTCTTTGGCTTTTTTATTTTACAAGAAGGAGCAGCCTCAGTAAAAAAAAAATCATTACAACAAATAACTCACTGCCTGTTTTACTTTTCCTTTGGCATTATTTGTGACTATTGTTCCACAAGAAGGACAATATCAAGATGAAAGATGAAGAGAAGAAGTTGATGAGAAGAGGCATTGATTAGACATGCGTGAAGTTGTAACTTGTTATCAAAGTGTAAAGGTGACTGATTAGTCGTTTTCATGTTTGAGATCCAACCCAAATCCAACGTTAGTACTTATGAATGCTCAAAGTTAGGACTGTTTTATGGTTTAGTACGACTTAATACTAAGAGAAGTGTTTATATTTGTTTGACAGTTTGATTGTGAAACAAATTATTTATTGAAAAGCTGTTTCAAATCTGAATAAATGGCAGGCCAGCCACTGGAACAGATTGTGATGGGCCTCTGGCAACTATACTTGTAGTGTTATAAAACCGGCTAATTTAAACTGTCAATACAACTTTTCTGCAAGAGTGTCTGTACATAAATCTTATTTGAACAAAACCTCTTGTCCATCCATCCACTTGCTGAAAACGAGTAAAGGACCAACAGGTGGATAGAACAGAACACGAGGGAAAGAACAGAACAATGTTTCTTGCCAACCACTGCACTTAAAGAGATGGAGCAGAATCCAGGCAGCAATTAAATGTCCTTCAAAACACTCATTCGGCCCAACATTTCCTTCATGCGTGTAATTTTTGCAGGAGGAGGGTTGCTAAGCACCCGTGTCTGCCTAACTAGTGATAATACTGCACTCTTTTTATTTTCAAGATGAAATCAGTTGATGCAGCAACAGCTCGACCAATTGTTGTTGGTGTGCTCTCCTTGTAGACATGTCAGCCTATTTCTCACACACACACACACACACACAATAAACACACATCCTCCATATGAAAATAAAGTGTGGGAAATACATTAGGTGCACTAGCAAAAATGATGAAGAAAGTAATTGATTGTCCAAAATTCTTTTGGTTCTGTAGAATTGATTCATGATAAGCAATTGAGGCAAAATGGAGTACACTACTTGACTGACCAATGGAGGCGCTGTTGGTTCCTTCTCAATCTCAACAGACTGCTGTGTGAAGAACACCAACATGACGTCAGCTATGAGATTTTGCTATGGTCTTTCCTACATGCATGCAGCATTATTCTGTTAATGGCCTGGGGTCGAGAGCATTCGGAGACATTCCATCCCGTTAAAAGATAGATAAATAAATACATTAAAAAATATATCACAAAACTGGACACAAACAGCGATGAATGTGCCCTCAAACCACTGTTTAATGGTGAATATTCAAAATAATCAAGCTTGGGCTTTGTGCCAATTTGGCCTCAGTAGGACTAATTACCTTGTAGAAGTTTGCCCTGGAATTCACCCAAAATGGCTGCTTCAAACCAAAATGACAGACTTCCTGTTTAATTTCATGCATGTTTGATTCAGACATTTTTGTGCATCATGATAGTCATGTCCACCAATATTTGTGTTGATCAGTCAAATTGGCATCAGGGGATCACCCCACCCCCCACCCCTCACACACACAACTTTCCAGGGAGTGCTACTGATGAGACTTGCTGAAGCCGAATTGGATATGACTTCCTCTTCGATTTCAAGCATGTGTCCTGCAGACTTTTGCATGTGTCCACCCAATTTCATGTCAAATTGTGAAACTGGTGTCGGGAGCTTGTTATTTCTAACATTTTAGGTTGTGTTCCTGAGTGAGGAAATGGCTGATTGAAAGCAAAATGACTGACTACCTGTTAAATTTTGGCCATGGGTGCTTGAGACATTTTCATGCGCCCTGTCCTGATGGACATGTTCATTCATTTTTGTGTCGATTTCCAGGAAGTGGTATGAATGATAAATGGCTGATTGAAGGCAAAATGGCTGACTTCCTGTTCAATTTTGAATGTCCTGTTATGAAATGACCACCCAGTTTAATGTCAGTCTGTCAAATGTGTGTCAGGAGCTTTTTTTTCTTTTTACTTTCCAGATAGCCCTACTGGCTGATTGGAACTAAAAATGCCAAAACATTCAAAACACAAAAATTGGAGAGCCACCATCCTTGGGGAATACAATCAAGTAGGAAGAGGATGAGCCTGAAGGCAGTGTTCCATCAGGTCTGGTGGCACGCTGCTAAATTCAATAAGAAATTCCACAAC
The DNA here is from genome assembly GCF_051991255.1 of Vanacampus margaritifer. Classification (NCBI taxonomy): domain Eukaryota; kingdom Metazoa; phylum Chordata; class Actinopteri; order Syngnathiformes; family Syngnathidae; genus Vanacampus; species Vanacampus margaritifer. The sequence continues at coordinate 21,134,141 of NC_135433.1, forward strand.
GGCAGCCAGCGCGTGTCCCGGTGAGCCCTGGCGCCGTCTTATCAGGTGTCGACAGATTCCCTCTATGTCGGGAAGGAACCGGGAGCCAGTGGGTTCCAGCTGGAATTGACAACGAGCGACCACTCAGGAGATATCTGCGGCCCCGCTGATGAGGAGTCACCGGGTCCATGTGCGAGGGAAGCCGCCGAGGTCAGGAAAAGTGGAGCTAAGCCCTGGATAAACACTGGATTTAGACCTGCGGCTGCTGGGATACACACTTGGATCCATCTTCTTGCTGTCACTCTGGCACTCGCCTCCTGACCGCAGTTTGCGCTCGCAAGCACACGCTGTTTCACAGTCGCACAATCTACTGACAGCGTCGCCATGAATGGACTGCAATATCTCCCGAATCCCGCAAAAACAGAATCACTTTCTTTTTCACGCTTGAATGTGCTCCGCTGCACTGCTGAGGAAATGTTTTGTTACATCAGGCCAGCAAGATGGCACAACTCCTTCACAATGCCACGGTTTGTTCTGTGACATGCCTTTTATAGCTGGAAATTCTTTAGGAAAAAGTCAGAGCCTGAAGTCAGAGGATGAATTATTTTAAATTTTATATATATATATATTTTTCTTCAGAGCTCAGTATTGTTCATTCGGTAATTCTACAGATTCGACATGTCATCATCATTGCTCTCTCTCTTTTTTTTTCTCTTTTTCTTTTTTTTTGTATGTGCTTGAGTATGTGCATGTGTGTGTTTGTGCATATGTGCGTGCTCATTAATTGACCTAAAAGCTATTAAAAATCCCATACCATTCACCTAAACCGAATACTTTAGAATCCAGCTAGAGTCGTGAGGTTGTCAGGAGACCCGAGGAAGGATCAAAGAAAAGAAAGGAAAGTGAAATCCAGCACCGACCAGACATTACCTACTACTCACCGGGTTACCAACCAGAATCTTTCACCAACCCCAGAAACATCTAAATCCCAACAAATTAGGGAGACCTCAACAGACCAAAGGAAAGACTAAGGAAAGGAAGGAAGCATAGATGAAGCAGAGTGAGATCCATCAGCCTCCACCCATTCAACGACCAGAGGAAGAAGAAGATTGTGTTTGAATTTCGGTAGATGCTGGTGTGGTGGATCTGGCATGCATGAAAACCTCCACCAAAGAGAGGAGCCGTCGACCCCGGCCAGGACAGAGCAAGCACAACCCCCCAGGGCCACCCAAGCCACGGCAGCGCCAAGGCACAACCCCCGGGCCCCAAAGGCAAAATACATTGCAACCTCTAAGCTCAAACATGTAATTTGGCCACAATTTTCAGGAAAGTTAAAGGAGACAGCAGTCTTGTATTGCCCTTGTCCTCATTAGGGCCCCAGATGAGCAGGAACCCATCCCAGTTTACCTTGAGCAAGTGCCAGGGTACATGGTGGTCTGGTCACTGAATCACAAACCAGCAATCACTGCAATGGATGACTTAAGAGTCTTCACTGAACCAAATAGGCATGTTTTGGGGATGCGAGAGTAAGCTGAAGTACCCAGAAAATCACGAGAACATCCGCACTGGAAAGCCAATGCAGCTACAAAAGTTTCAGATGTAAAACAGTTTTGAAAATCCAAACCAATGCAAAGTCTGAAGGTTCCACTGTAATATTCACAATAAAACAGTAGTGTGCGGGAATGAAAACAATGTATTTTGCAACTAATCGCCGCGGAGCAGGAAGCTATCGATGAGTCATTTCTCAACGCTTGCCACGCAGCCCCGAAGGAGGCGGTTGGGGTAAGAGAGATTTATAGGCTCGGCCCCTCGCCTTTTATTGCACAGGGGGGTTAAAATGTCATTTTAATAACACAGAGATATTAGAGCTCGCAAACCTCGCAAGCACTTTTGTTCTGGTTCACCGTTGCTTGATTTATCTGCCGGATATATATTGAACACGCCGCCAATGCAATGGATGTACACTTGTGAAAACTTATGACGGAGCTGTTGTCTAACGCCCTTGACTGCCGACACTGTTTGAAATATTAAAGTTAAACCTTTAACTGCAATTTCCCTGTGAATGACAGTGAGGATGTTTTGAGGATATGTCAGATTCCTTACTGGCTTTCATGCTATTATTGCACCGCATATCCTAAGCCATTAAAAAGACGAGTAGAGAATGTGTGTGCTTTGACGCGGTTCACACTTCCATTGAGCCCGGGCGGGGTGGGAAACCTCTCGTCTTCCGTGCCTTTTATACGATGTGGTCACACATGATTTTCAAGTGGAATTCATCTAAAATGGGGATTAATCAGACGTGAGGAAAATGACGACATTTATAGCGAGGAAATCATGTCCGGGTGTCGTGTCAAAACAATCACGTATTCTTCTTCCCCTTCTTCTGAGCTCGGAGGACTGTTGAAGGTGATCCGAGGAGATCCGCCGCAAATGAAAATAAGGGCCGACGGCGTCACTTGCATGCAAAATGGAACTTTGCTGCATACAGTATGTAGTGCATGCAAATTTGTCAGTGTAATGTCTTTTTTTATATATTAATTCTGGTACACAGATAGGCGAAGTGAGGTTGAGTCATGCTCAGGAGAGCAGATGAGTTGAAATTCTCACGACGGTAGCTCCGCTCTTAGAACGTTCCAAGTGCCAGTTGGCTGGAAGTCCTCTGTGCATAGTAAAGATAGAGCTACATTGCTAATTAATCCCAAAACACACAGGAGGACGTGTCCATGAGAGCTAAAATAAAAAGACTAAAAAAAAAGGTAACGATCGCCAAGATAAGCCCGTTTGAGAAGGCCCAAACCACTCCAAGCCTTGTGTGAAGCTTAAAATAACTTCATGAATCTACCACTATTTTCCAATGAGTGGATTTTAATTCACTTGGACAGTGAAGTGATTCTACCGTCATTAGCAGTATTTGTTTTATAAGTTCTGAAATGTAAGGCTTTTTATTTGTACCCACCAATAAAATACTTATAATATAAACCGGTCTATTCTGGAGTTATTCAGCTTTTGTTTTCCCTATTGGCAATGAAGGAAAAAAAGAAACATTCTCTATAAACTGTCTATAACATAACCTTCATACCATCATTGCAAAAATATAGATGTAATGAAAAATGCTTTTGGAAGTATTCTCATTTTTGTGGACTCCAGGTCAGGTCAATTCTAGAATGAAATCATTTAGGGAATGATGATTGCTGTCAAATGTCAAAACGAGTGAAATTTGACCTGAACGAAAGGGTTAAGGACCTGTCATCACTATACTCTCGCCGTAACACCAGTTTAACCCAGAAACACAATCCGTGTGATAAGCACTCTCATCATGCCTTGACGAGTCGGCATTCTATTCCATGCAGTTTTACTTATCACAGGCGTCACGAGCAGGTGTTGGCGCCTCAAATTTACGAGTTTTTTTTTAAGAGCGCCAATGTCAAATGGTTGCAAACATCTGTAACCCATCGTAATTCCGCGTCCGTTAAGTGCACATTGGCCCGGGTGTCGGCAGGCGTGGAGATGTGCGTGAAAATGCATTATTCACAAACAAGCCGTAATGTGGTCTGCATAAATTATCTTCATTGGTGACTCATACGAGAGCATAACTTCTTCTCCTTGATGCTGCAATCCGCTGACCTGCTCGTACCGAGCATTTAAACAAAAGACGCTCAAAAATCCTCCCTTTCCTGAATGCATCATGATAGTACAGCTAACCCTTTGGTGAATAGTGAAAATCCATAAGTGACTGACACCCACACAAGACTGCTGCCTATACAGGTAGATGCCAAACAATGGCGGCAAAGCACTATTTTTGTGAGACATGGCTTTGGCCCGAGCAAAAAAAAAAAATTGAATAGATACGTTTTTCAGTGAATAATGGCAGATTAGGTCCTTCTATTGGAATGTTTTCATACAAAATAAGCGAAAGAAAAAGCACAAATTCTACCTAGCAACAGGTGACCCATGACACTTATACCTTGAATGACAAACAGTGGGTCCTCAAATTAGGGCGGTATCGACATATGAGATTTCGTGTTACAAAAAGCGCACAAAGAATTATTTGGTGCAGAATGTGAAATCGGCACGCTTAGTAATGGCCGTACCTAATTTTTATATTTGATTGGCATAAACATGCTTACAATGCAAGTACTTACAACAATTAGGACTTTACTACTTGTATACAAATTACTGTTACTTTGCCACTGCACAAAATAGAACTCCACCATACACCAAGGACCGCAGAACCTGGTATACCGGTACATATTTTATTTTTCCGCCTATAAAGGGTTATGCTTAACATTATGTTAACTTGAACAATACGTGCAGAGCCAAGACAGATTTGTACTTAAATGGAGGCCTGTAAATGGATTTATTTGATGAGCGCTAAAAGTCACATGTATTTATGTAAGCGTGTCATGTTCTCTGCGTAATGAGCCTCTCTTCATGCGCCCAAAGAAAAACGCTGCTTTCAACAGAGGCTAAATGTGCAGCCAAAAGCATGTCAGAGCAGGAAGACCAAACAGATGCTTGGGCATCCGCAGCAGCAATCTAGCTTTATTCAGGAAACAAATATAAATAAATAAAAACAAGCCATTCTCGACAGCTCATTGACTCCATTTGCAAAAAAAAAAAACAAAAAAAGTTGAATTCCCACGGTCCGACATCATCATTAAAGCCTAAGCGGCGTCCGAGTGAGCCGTGACCGACTGACCACGGGTGAACCTTCAAATTGATTTCCCCCCCACTCTTCACTGGCAAACACGCCGATGATGTACAGGCTTCTTTTCTGGCTAATAAAGCTGCAGTCAGGGGGAATGTCAGTAGCAGCGGCGGCAGCGAGGCTGATGAAAGGCAGCGTAAACACACGCGCACATACTCAGACACACACAAACACACTCGAGTCAGAAAAGCATTGGCCCAACTTTAGAAAATACTGTACAGGATGTCAAATACTTTAATAACTTGAAGATCATGTGGAGGATTTTGTCAAGAGGGTTGCTATCGAGGCAAAAGTTTATACTTTAAAGGGATGCTTGACTCAATCAGCCATTTATCAATAAGAAGGTAATATTTTGTTTGTAATTAATGTGAGAAGGTTTTTTTTCTTCACAAACACATATCCACTGTAAAACTTTTTAAAGCACATTTTGCCTCTTGTTGTTGCCTGAAAATGACATCACGTGTCCTCAGGGATCCGTTTGCTAACGTCACATGACCAAACCCAGAAAACAGGTGAGCCTTGATTGGTCGTTACCTGAGCTCTGTGCACCTGCGAAGTCATTTTCAGTCAAAAACAAGTGGGAAATGCGTTTTTTAAAGTATTAATTGTTTATGAAAAATAATGAAGTTATTTTTTTAGGAAAATATTAACTTTTTTTTGCTGAAAATGGCTAAATGAATGTATCCTTTAAAGGTGACATGGTATGCTTTTATTTGCCCGCAATTTAAGATCATTTTAGTTGAAGTGACACTCTCTTGTCAACATACACAAAGGATAAAGAATAACAGGACACTTAATATCCTCCCATACTCAATTTCAAATCACTCAGTTTTGAGGTGGCAGTTCTGTCTCTTGAGTACATCTTTTGATATGCTGCTGAATGGTGGTGGAGTTGGGTGTTGTGATGAAGCAAACAGCTACTCAGTCTTGCCAACTTTGCAACTTTTCCAACCTCTGTCGCGACTGTTTCGCAAAAAGCAAATCTAGCAAATTTGTGTGGTGCACTTTGAGACTTGGGGAGATTTGGAGACTGATGTTTACCTTTGCACATCCAGACTGCAAATGAATGCCGTTTTGGGAAAAACTGCAATTGAGTGATTTTGCCATGGTGCTACCTTGAGATAACAGTTTAATTTGTTCCGTGACTGCACTTGTAACTCAAACTCTTGTATATCTCAAATCCTCTTTCCCACTGAAATCAATGGAAATGCCACTAATCTGTTCCAACAGTTACAGTCTTCCCAAAAAACAACCAACTTTTTTTTGGTGTGTGGGGGGGTTAATGCAATAAATAATACTTTATAATATTGGACTTTATTAAAACATACAGTAATCGCACAATTAAATAGAAGGTTTTATTTTCCTTCTAGTGTGTGCACCATGGCCACATGAGGGCAGTATAACACCAACATAAGGACGTACATGGACCTGGTCACAGCATTTCAGTAAGCTACCGTAATAGTTCTTCTTCGCAGAGGATAAAGATTTTTTTCCTGTGAGTATTGTCATGCATGTGCAATCATTTGTGTTTCAGATGTCAATGGCTATTGACATCCCTATTAATATCCTGTCTGTGCTATTTTGAGTTATTTGTTAAAATTAGCCTAAAGGGACATTCGTAAGATAATCTATGTGGTTGTTTTAAATACACAAGGTGCAATTCTCTTTGTTTGATGTTTAGTTTGACAATACCCTTCAATTGGGAGTGACAATAAACAGCTTGAAGTCTCATTTTGTCGAATTGGTCACCATCTGCCAAACTGCTGCTTGTACATCCCCATAAAGATTTGATTGTATTTTCCCAAATGGACGCACTATTTCATCACTAAGCCGCTGAATTACACTTTGTCAATTAGTCTAGTAGCTCCGCGCTTGTGGTGCATGCAGCAGACATATCACCAATTATAAATACGATACATTGTCATGACGTAATTTTGTGGTGGAAGTGCCGAAAGGGTTGCGCATAGACAGATTTTCAGCAATAGGCAGATCCCAAAAGATGTACTTGCTGGTTTCATTTCACAACTTTGAATCAATGTAACAGGAGCAATGCTTTATATATGGCTGAGACATTATGAGGCAAAAAAAAAAATCTTTACTTACTATACAACTTACAGTACAATGGCATCTGTATTTGTTAAGAACGCTTTATTATATAGATTTTTTTTGTAGTTTTAAGCAACCTAACTTTTTCCAAATGTCATGCAAATGCATAGACTTATGTCGGCTTATCTGTGTGCGCGGTGCAGTTCAAGTTCATCATACTGTGTGTCTTTCTGCATAATATCAGAGTCAGCAACTACACAAGACTTGCAGTAAACATAACAAAGCTCACTTTATTTCAAAGGAGATGCCGATTCCTTATAAATAAAAAAAAAAGCTTCCTTTCTTGACTGTGTTGGACAAAAAAAGCACAAAAGAAACCATGTTGGCTTCCTTTTACTGTTTTGCAGAGATTCCATCACACCACATTGATGACCCCAAAACGGTAACATGCAGTATCAGGGTCAGGGCTACAGTAGGAGTCTATTTCTAGCCATCGACACTCGTGTACCACAGAGGACTAATTATCCAGTGTCCAAAATTGTTGAGCTATGTTGCAGGTATATCATGTATGGTGCAGCCTCCACTAATGTCTCCCTTAGGGCTAATTACTGGAGTGTATTTTAACTCCTTGTACCTTTTCCATGGGTCAGGAATACTGTATGAAATGTCAAAGCAGAAGTAGACCCAGTACCCTTAAAAGTACCGTATTCACTCATGTACGTGAAATTCTTTATAACTTTTCCCAGCCACGAATGTTCCCAAATTGTTGAAGTCAAGTGTCAAAGATGAATTTTTTTGTCAAAGTGCCACACTATTGATGAGATATTGTACCTCAGAAGGTGTAATCTACAATAATACGCATCTTTGGGCTAATTACTCGGATCCAAGCTAACTTTGTGCAGGACCAAAATGGGCGAGGCACAGAATGTTCCTAGAGTGTAAAAATATGATCAGACATTGTACCCTTACACTAATATATCCCTTCAGGCTGATTATTGCACTCCACATTAACTTGGTTCTGACAGTATGTTCTCAAAGTACTTTTATAACAATCAAGAGTTTTAAACTAGCACTCGTTCACAATAGCACCCTGGTCACCAGACATCGTACCCCTCCAAGGCACAGCCTACACTCATGTATCCCTTAGGGATAATTATTTCACTATTTTGATTCCAAGCTGGTACGGGCTTCTCTCAAGTTGTAGAAGCCAAGTGTCAGATCAGAAATTGTTCAGGGTCCCACCCTAGCGGCAGACATCGTACCCCTTAAATACAATCTAAAGATAACTCATTTTTATGCAAAGCAGGTCAAAGTATGTCCACCAAGTCCAGAAGGTCAAGTGTCAAAGTAGAGCTTTTCAAGAACCAAGACATTGCACACCTAAATGTAAAATCTACACTTTGATTGCGCTCCAATGGTAACTTTGTCCCGATAGTATGTTACGAAAGTGTAATGGTTCAGGGTACCACCCTGGTGGCAAGACATTGTGACATAAATGTACTTCCTTAAGTGTTTATTATTATATTATGTGTCTTCAATGTTACTCTTTGTAACAGTTCCAAGCAAAGCAGGTACAAGTATGTCCTCGAGTGAGAGAAGGAAAAAAAAGCTACATGTCAAAGGAGGGCTGCTTGCTTGTTTGGGGTTCCACATTTGTCACATGACATTGTCCCTCTCAAGGTAGTCTAAACAAATGGACCCCACGCTTTTACTTCAAGGTAACCGTTTGGACCATTTCGACTCTAATGTACACCATGATGAGCCATTTAGGGTATTACTCAGGTGGTAAGCCATCGTAGCCTCAATAGTCTGGGGTACGACTCACCTATACCAGTCCAGACCCTTCTCGTAGTTCCTGTCGAAGAAGTGCGGCTCGTTCCCGACGGCCCGGACGTCCGGGTGCACCCTGAGCGCCTCCAGCAGTGCTCGGGTGCCCCCTTTCTTCACCCCGATGATGATGGCTTGGGGCAGCTTCTTCTCACCGTAATCCGAGGTGCAATTGACCCGCAGGTCGTCCTCCATGGCCGCCCGGAGGCGGGTGGGCTCGGTGGCGGACGCCCGCTGGGTCCCGGTATAGGCATGGTCCTCGCCCTCCTCCCGGTCCACGATGGAAACCACCGTGCTCTTATGGCCAAACTGAGCCTTGGCAAAGCCCGACGAGGTGGAATAAAGTTGCTCCCTCACCAGCGTGGTCTCCTCGGTGCCGGCCGACCGTGCCTGGTAGGCAAAGTTGTCCTGCAGCGGGAACTGTAGTGAGTTGTAGCAGCTCATCAAGCTGTAGAACAAGTAAGTGACAGACAGGGAGAGGGTGAACATGAACAAGATCTTCCGGGGCACTTTAGAGGCGACAGTGCCGGACCAGAATGCCATCTCTGACAGCGGGGGTCCTCTCAGGGAAGTGGCCAGACATGTTTCCACTGCAGGTCTTGCATGGACAAAAAAAAAAGAGGAAATCAGCAAGAATCAGTCCCTGCTGCAGCTCCTGCTGTTTAAAAAAAGAAAGAGAGGCGTGAAGCTGGACCAAGCCGAGCCAAACACACCGAATTGCATATTTATAAGAGGAGAGACAGAGGGGGGATCGTTAAAATTCCGAGTCCCTCCCTTCTTCCCCCCCCCCCCCCTCCTCTCTCTTTTGAGGATCGATTAGATGATGCTTGACAGACAATGTCAGAATTTATCGGAGCCAACTTGCGAGGTCCCGGTGGTTGCTGGCGTCCTTCCAAATGAGAGCGTGGACGCACGCACGCAAAGAAATAAAGAGAAAGAGAGAGAGAGAGTGAAGAAGTGATGCTGGTCAAGTGCGCATCTCATCCGTCCACCTCCGAACAGCTGATCCACACAATAATCTCATCATAGCAATCCTTCCTCCAGCAGCGGCCGTAAGAAGATCTTTGCCACTTGGGGGTGGGGCGGGGGGGGGGGGACAAAACAAAACAAAAAAAAGTCAAAAGGAGGTGCGGAACACATCCACTCTTTCCCGCCGCCAAGGCATCTGTGGACGCGAGCGCAGTCCGCCGCGTAAGATCACTCACTCGCTCCTCGCTCCTCACTCACACGCGTGTTAACACACGCCTTCATTTTTTAGTTGAAGGAGGGGGATCACACCCCGAGTACCCCTTGCTGCTCCCATGACGTCAATTTCATTAAAATCACCCACACACCCCTCAATAAAAGTCCAGATTTGATTCTTCTTATTTAAAAAATTTTTTTTTTTAAAGCTCCTTCACATTGTTGTGCACAAAAGCTCGTGTCTGCACCCTGCTGGTGTCCCATTGAAGCACTTGAATGCATTGACAGCAACCATGCATGCATGGGGAGCAACAGTTCTGCATGCGCTCCATGCACACCGTGTTTATTGCAAGAACTTAGGAGGTATATACAGTTGTGCTTGAAAGCTTATGAGCGTACTGCATGGTGAGACAAAAGCTTAATGCCCATACAATCTAAAATACTGTGGTAATTGTTTTGACATTTTCAAAGGTTGAAGTTGACATGAGTAGGGATGTGCGTGTGAATGTTGGTGACGATTCATAGCATTTTTGTGCCAATAAGTGGCGTTTAGCTTTTGTACATTTGCAGTTGTGTTCAAACGTTTACATATCCCAAAAGGTATGTAAACTTATAAGCACAACTGTATAGGAAAGAATTGAGCATTAAAATAGCACTTAAAAATGCTTACATACTTAGTTGTGACTTGTCCGTCTCTCACAGCAACTTTCTTTTATTTCAACAGCCAGTGCAAAAAAAAACTTTGAAAAGGAACCATAACGCACAATCATCATTATCACCAGCAGCAGCAGCATCAATTCATGATTAAATACTTAAAACAAAAACCTTTGAAGCTCATCAAAAGAATGCCAAGAATGTGCAAAAAAAGTAATCGGTGTAAAGGGTCATTCATGTATTCATTTTATTATTTTCATCTTCTTTTTGTTAAGTACATAACTCCAAATGTGTTCGATAGTTGTCATAGTTGGCGGCATAGTTTTGATGCCTTTAGTGAGAATCTACAATTTTTTTTTATTCTTGTTAACATAAAAGTGTGGGGGGGATGGTAAACTAATAGAAATGTGGCTGCATCATTTAGTCATTGATACAGTAAGTTTATAATAATTCATAAAATTAAATTAAAAATTGAAAAGATAGATGTATTGTACTGTAAAAAAACAAGTGTGATATTGATGTCTTGAGGTCGTTTTTCTGCCACTAGATGGCATCATTGCATTTGTAAGACATTGGTGACAGCTCAGTGCATTTTCTTTCATATTAAGAGCTATCTAATCTTTGACATGAAGTAACTTGTGAAATTCTGCACATTTTTAAAAATGTAAAATACAGCTTTACCCCAGACTCCACAAATATATGCATTATTATTAAATTTATTACTGCTTAATTTTGACTTGGACGTGTCTGCTGCGTTGTGATTAGAATTCCCCCAGTACAGGCTTTTTAAGTAAGGGGCGGTCATTAATCGCCCAAAAAATAGTAGCGTTAAAAGAACTATAAGGTAACTAAAAATTAACTCACTAACATATATATATATATATATATATATATATATATATATATATATATATTAGTGCTGTCAAAGTTAAAGCGTGAAACTGATTAATTAATCACAAAAAATTATCGCATTAATCATAAATTAACGCAGATTAATTCATTATTAATTTTGACCATAGATTATCCTTTAGCGTGACAGCGGATGACTACGTTTAATTTAGCACAGGTTGTGTTTTAGCAATAAACAGAATTGCATGCATTAAAGTAAAGCATATAATAAATGTTTGCGTATCACATTCAGAAGATTTGTTCATGTCAAAATATTGGGGTCATTTTTTCTATTTTAAATTCTGCAAGTAATTAACTGATTAGAAAAAGAGGAGGATGAGCGTGTAGCAGATCAAAAAATGTTGAAGACGTCCTCATAACATTAAATGTCAAATAGATGAACACATAACCAGTGCTCTTCAAATTTGGCGGGAAAAAAAATGTTGATTAAAAAGCCTTTTTTTATTAAGCGATTAATCGTGATTAATTAAAATTCTAAGATGTGATTAATCTGATTTAAAAAAAATATAATTTGACAGCTCTAATATATATATATATATATATATATATATATATATGAGTGTGTGTGTGTTCTGATGCTAACCTGTCAAACCTCTGCTGAGTGGAATCTTCCGTCCAACCAATGCTAACGACTGTTTTAACCAGGGGCAGTGTGTTTGAGTGCCATGAGGGCCTTGAAGAAGTCACAGAAATATGCAGATAGGTGTGAGTAGCTGAATTGTACAGAACAGCTGGCTGACTTGCAAAACGGGGCCAGCTAGGCTTTAAAAGAGAGTATAAATGAGCTACAATTCTTGATTCTTTGAATATTTTGACATCACAGACTTGTTATTAAGATTGACTATGACCATTTTAAATAGTGAAAACTAGGGAAAATCGATAGTTGCACTGATTTGAGTAGGTAGTAGTTTACCACAATGTATTTTTTCATTCAGCTCTTGTAGTGAATGTTATTGGATGATTATTGTGTTTAAACTTGCCAAGGTGCAATGGCTCAAAGCATGTCTCTTTGTTTATGGCGCTGTTGCTGTCTACATTCATAAGTAGACCCATGTGAGCCTCTTTTATTGTGAGTCACATACTGAACATTAACATTCACCTCAAGACAACATCTTATTAGAAGATAAATTATCAATATTACACTTGGAATGATTAACTGGTCTCCACTTTGTTATCTCTAGCTTGGACTGTTTTCAGTCAAACCACCATGGAGCAACAATCCATTTGTTCTGTTTTGTTCTAGTTCTAGTTCCTCCATCTGCTGGATCTGAATGGTCACTGTCCCACATGATCCCCAATGCAAGTGGATTGTAACAGGCAAAAAGGGAGATTCTTGTTCCCGCATCTTAATAATGATAATAATAATGACGCATTGGATTTACATAGCATTTTTTTAGACACTCAAAGATGCTTTATAATGGAATGGATACATTATTCATGCATTCACACATTCAGACTGTGGTGGCTTGCGCGGCTCGATTATGGAAGGGAAAAAAAATGAAGATTATTTTGATAATAATTGAAATCACGATTATTCAAAACGACTATTTTTTTGTTCAAAACAAGAAAATGTTTAAACATTTGAAAATATTAAGACAAATAAAATTATTTAAAACACTATAATTATGTAAGTTCCTTTTGGACCAAACAGAATTCATAATGATATATATTATTTATGTTCGCAAAAATTTGAAGTTGGGGTGCATCGTGTGCAGTATGGCTTGTGGGGTGCAAGCTAGTTTTGACAATTGTGTGTGGTGAAATAACTCATGTGGGCGTGCCTCAAAACAACTCAAAATTAATATTATTAGGGCTGCAGCTATCGAATATTTTGGTATTCCGATATCCTACAGAAAATTCTAGCGAATAATCGGGTATTTGGATAGAAATAAAAAATATACCTATATATACTTTCTTGGTTAAAGAACAATTATAAATACAGACGGCAAAAAACACATTTGCATGTAATAATTAACAACCAACTGGTTTTCATTTTTAGAAAATCAACTTTTTTTCTTTTTTTTTACTTAAACTGTGCTTGTCAGCAAACTATTTTTCTCTGAAACAGTGAGATTTTAGACAAATCCCTCCCCATAGATTTTGGTCAATGGAACTAAAGTGACGTCAGACCCACAATAGCGATTTTGTCGGCTAAATAAATAGCACATTTGAGTAAGCCTGGTTTGTTAATAAGTGATCAGTAGGAACGGCAAATTAATCCGGCTGTTAGTATCAAAGTGTGCGCAGTCCATCGATCCATTTTCTGATCCGTTAATCCTCACAAAGGTCGCGGGCGCGCTGGAGCCTACCCCAGCTGTCTAGTACGGACTGTAGTATTTATGCCTTTGAAAAGTAATCAGATGGCTGGAGCACTTTACCGCTGCCAGCTAGCGAGGCTAGCTTGCTGCTGGTAGCTCGCGAGGCTAGCTTGCTGCTGGTAGCTCGCTGTTAGCTAGCAGTCGCCGCTAAACGCTGGCAACAGGCGCCGTACAATACAATGTCAACATAATTATGTCTTAGCACTCTTAACTGGACCTTGAACGTGACTTCAGGACTTTGTCTTACTGACGTCTGTCAGGTTAATTTTGAAATTGGTTTTCTCTCAGCGTTAGCCCTGTGTACTGTTGTGCATACTGCCATTAGCTTGACTACGATTATCTCAGAGGGTATCCGAGGCAGAAATGACCAGGACTCGTTGCAGCCCTACCATTAATAATCGTTTTTGTATGATTATGCCAATTTTGTAATCGTGGAGGATAATAATCAAAATCGTAATTGATTATCGATTAATTGCACAGCCCTAGCGGTACTCAAGTAGCCACAGCTGCCCTGGGGCAGGCTGAGGGAAGCGTGGCTGCCAGTGTACTCCTACGGCCCCTCCGATCACCACCAAACATTCGCACCTTCCATACACCAGTTTCAGTAGCACTGGAGACAATGTGTGTGAAGTGCCTTGCCCAAGGACACAACGACATGTGATTTCGGGAGAGCGGGGATCAAACAGCCGACAGACCTCGCCAATTGTCTCCTGGCAATTTCAATTGCACCACTAATTTTATTTTGAGTCAATTTTTTTAAAATCAATAAACAAAAATAATATAGGCTGCTACACTAATATGTGAGTGCATTTAAATTGTAAGTGCAATTTTGATTAAATAGAAAACCTTGACCAATATTTTTGAACATTCAAAAATGTATTACAGAAAATGTATTTTTAAAATTAAACTTCATAAAGTTCATATTAAATATGGACCAGACCAATAAGAAATTACATCAAGTAGATTTAAAAACAAACAAACATACATACAAACAAAAATTAAATAAGCTATTAGTTAATATTTGAGTTCAACTAAATGTAAATAAATCAGGTATACGTGTATTTCAGTAAATTGAATGCATTTGATTAAATTAAATTAAATGCACTCCAGAAATACAATATGCATGTTTGATTAGGCCCTAGTAAAAATAAAATATAAATATACATTTCATTTTAAAAAATAGCCCTAAAAAATAAGAAAACAAAATATTTGAGTAAAAAAGAACTAAAATATCGATATATTTCAAGTCCTTTTGTAGAACTATATGGCAAACATTCATCATTAATGTCTTTGCTTATTGTAAAAGCCACCGCAAACTTGAAAATCACTTTTTCTTTATTCTCGACTTGTTCCAAGTAAAGAGGCCAACCACTGCCTGTGTTCCACTTGGGGACAAAGCTTGCCTGTCGGTGGAGGTACGGAGGTTAAACACTGCCCGCCATCCCACACAACACCTGCCAAGACTTGGCTATGAGGCGACGCGGGGATGAGGTGGGGGCGCCACATGCCACAACCCCCAAAGACTGTGAGACAATTCTTGTCAAAAACCCTCTCAAGTGGACCTGCACAATTTCTCGCGCTGTCACGGCAAAATACGTCAGACTGCTGGCACTTTGGCAACACATTCGCAGGCGAGGTGCAGCGCTGCCACCTTGATTTTCGGCTCTCCTCGCAGAAAAAACAGCCCCGCTGGTGAACTCTGTCTTGTGCGGAGTCTGTGGCGGGGGTGAGATAAGCATCTCGAAGCATCCCGTGTTACTTTCCTCTACCTCAGTGTAATTGAAGCGTGCAGCTCTGTTTAAAGCTGACAGCAGCAGTTATGGCCTATCAGCCAGCTATTTGACAGAGGATGTCTGCTAATAGAGTGAGGCAGAGGGATGGGATCATGATTTTCTCATCACACCCAAGAGAAATGGATGACATGCGAACCCTTTTACAGGAGGTATCAAATGAACTTATTGATCACTTGTATACAAATACAGTGGTGCCTTCAGATAACTTAATTTTGCGTTGACTTGTGAGCAAACATTTGAGATGGTGCAATAAAATCAGCTCACTTCATAACAAGCAGCAGTTTGGCAAATTGTCAACAATTCTCCAAAAAGAAAAATGGTGGACATCCAAATGTTTAAAATTTTTTAAGCGAATTTAGTGAAAATGCACAAAACCAACATGCGACTATCCCCGTTTCCATTTTTTACTGTTTTGCGAATACTGAGAGGAGAGACTGCATCCGGAAATGACAGAAAACACTCGGCGGACTGTCACTGTAATTAATTAGTTGCTACTGCCTGGAGCTGTACATGTTGGCTGGCTAGTCTTGTCCTCCACACGCGGGCAGTCTAAAAAAGCTTCACGGACAGGTAGAGGAAATGGCGACCGGTATTTACTGTTTGCAACATACTCGGATTGCTGAAGGAGCGAAAGTTTGAGCTGAGAGTCCAGCGGCATGCTTTGCGCTGTAGCTTCTTGCTAGCTAGCCCGCTAGCCTACAACCATAATGTGAGTTACACCTTCCAAACAAATCTTCCTCCCACCAATTCACTATTTGAACATCATACACAACATATGTACACGGCTAAACTTGTGACTGGGATAAAAGTTCATTTTGCAGTTGATGTCACGCATCAGCCTCATCCTCATTGGATGACTCTATCTATCTACCTATCTATCTATCTATCTATCTATGATCGATCGGTCTGTCTGAACTGTGAGGTGTGGTTGTTTTGAGTGACAGTTCGAAAACAGCATATGGCCATATGGTCAATCAATCAACCTATTCATAGCCTACATGCTTTTTAATTACACAAGGATTTTTCCTATTTGTAGGGTTACTATCACCCGCAAATAGCACATTGTTTGGAATATATATTGTGGTGATGTTTATTTTTATTTTGTCTTCATGAGCATACTCGGTATTGGAGTAATCCAAAAGTAATCAAGTTACATTACTTAAATATTATGATACTTGGATTACGTTACTAACTACATTTTTTAGCAGGTAACTTGTAACTGTAACGGAATACATTTTAAAAGTAACCCTCCCAACACTGATCGCATGGACATCGGGCCAGTGCCTCTTGATTGGCAGACCAAGGTGGTGGCCTGAGGATGTGTTCCAACTATAGAGGGATTACACTCCTCCTATTCAAGGGTGCTGGAGAGGAGGGTTCGTCGGGAAGTCAAAACTCGGATTCAGGAAGAGCAGTGTTGTTTTCCACGGCCGTGGAACAGCGGACCAGCTCTACACCTTCGGCAGGATCCTCGAGGGTGCATGGGAATTCGCCCAACCAGTCCACATGTGCTTTGTGGACTTGGAAAGGGCGTTTGACTGTGTCCCCTATGGGGTCCTGTGGGGGGTTCTTTGGGAGTACGGGGCACCGAGCCCCCTGATAAGGGCTTTTCGGTGCCTGTACGACCGGTGTCAGAGTTTTGTCTGCATTGCCGGAGTTGTTTCCAGTGAGAGTTGGACTCCGCCAAGGTTGCCCTTTGTCACCGATTCTGTTCATAACTTTGATGGACAGAATTTCTAGGCATTGAGACGGTTCAGTTTGGTGGCCTATTTTGCATCTCTGCTTTTTGCGGATGATGTGGTGCTGTTGGCTTCTTCAAGCCGTGATCTTCAACTCTCGCTGGAGCAATTCACAGCCAAGTGTAAAGCGGTTTCACAACTTTCAAAGAGTGCCCTCTCTGGTTCGGGGATGAGATCCAGCCCCAAGTGGAGGAGTTCAAGTATCTTGGGGTCTTGTTCACGAGTGAGGGCAGGTTGGAGCGGGAGATCGACAGGCGGATCGGTGCAGCGTCTGCAGTGATGCGGACTCTGTATCGGTCCGTTGTGGTGAAGAAGGAGCTAAGTCAAAAGGCGAAGATCCTGCATCCATCCATCCATCTTCTTAACCGCTTGTCCTCACAAGGGGCGCGGGGGGCGCTGGAGCCTCTCCCAGCTGGCTTTGGGCAGTAGGCGGGGTACACCCTGAACTGGTTGCCAGCCAATCGCAGATCCTGCATACAAGCGGCCGAAATGAGTTTCCTCCTCAGGGTGTCCAGGCTCTCCCTTAGAGATAGGGTGAGAAGCTCGGCCATCCGCGAGGGACTCAGAGTCGAACCGCTGCTCCTCGGCATTGAAAGGAAACAGAGGTGGCTCAGGCATCTGGTTCAGATGCCTCCTGGACACCTTCTTAGAGCGGTGTTCCGGTTATCCCACCAGTGGCAGGCCCAAGGGATGACTCAGGACACGCTGGAGAGACTACGTCTCTCGGCTGGCCTGGCAACGCCTTGGGATCCCGTCGGAGGAGCTGGGTGAAGTGGCTGGGGAGAGGGAAGTCTGGGTTTCCCTGCTAAATCTGCTGACCCCGCGACCCAACCCCGGATTAAGCGGTAGATAATGGATGGATGGATGTAATTTTCAATGGGAAGAAAGAATGTGAGATCCAATGCAAGTGCTATCAAAAATTAGTAATGAAGAAATACTACCAATACCTGGATTACCCCATAAGACATCGTCTGCGATAAATGGGAGATTTTTTTTTTGCAATGGTTTTCAATTGGATCTCAATGAATTGTTCAGGTGTGCCTAATGAAGTGTCCTCTGCAAAATATGATTTAATTAGAGTTGCTCCGTGTTTAAGAATGCAGGATGGTAGTCTACACGTTGTACAGTATTATTGTAATCATTCTACAATTCGCTGCTGTTGTTGTTGCTGTTTTCGTAGTTGTGATACGCGCATGCGCTCGCCTTTTCGAATGTCACCCCGGTGACTCACCCTGTGACACACTGCCACGACCACCGCACATCCGCCCCGCACCGTCCAAGACACGTCGATGGCGAGGTGCGGTGATAGATTCCGTCCTTTCCGTCGATCAATAATCCCGCTTCCCCGCAGTGTTGACCGGCCTGCCACGCGGGCCGCTAATTAGATGATAAAAGTGATGGATGTGTATTAAATTCAGTTGCCAAGCGCCTTCAAGCCGACTCCTTTGGGCTTTGTCCCAGTTCCTGTTGACCTTTTGAATCCCAACTTTATAATCGGACGCGGATGCCCGTTGACTGCTGAGCTGATCGGGATGCAGCAATTAGTCCGAACTGGGAAGTTGTACAGGCGAATGTGGCTATTGGACAAAAAACACTCACACTCATTGATAAATTGCTATATTGATAATGATAATAATTTATTTTTTAACTGTCACTTATAGACAAATACAGTATTTGCTCTTCTACATTTCTCTTCTCACTGCGCTCCAAAGCAGCCAGCCAGAAAACAACCCAAATGGATTTTCAACGTGTAAGCATGTAATTAGCTTACTGAAGGCCTATGTCACAATTGCGTCGGATAACTGTGTCACGAATAAAGGTATTAAAGTGTTTATAGGTAGACCACAAACCTATACAACCATCAAATAATCAATCAACCAACATTTTTTGTCCTTATTGGACTGGATTGGTCAGGTTGGTTATTATTATTATTATTATTATTATTCATTTTATCTTCTAAATGATTGCAGATTTGGCATCCTTGATGTTTTCCTTTTCCAACAATCCTGGTTCTGTGAAGATTGACCCGGTAGTTAAAAAAAAGCCGACCACAACACTTTTTGCTGAAAATGTCAACATTTAGCAGGCCATAGCTCCCAAACTCCCGTGCCAATTGACTTGAAATTTGATATTTAGTGTTGTGCCATCACTATCAACAAGTTCACAAAGTTTCTTTAAAATCAAAATATGCTTGGGTAAAAAAAATAAATAAATTGGGGGGTGGTGATTTGGCATTGAACGGCCTCAATGTCACACGCCACCCCCAGCAAGCCCCACCTCTTAAAAGCACATGCATCTACACAGGTACCGTATTAAGATTTTCTATACATTTTTTGCTTCGTTTTTTTTTTTGTGGGGTGGTTCAAATTCATTTTCAATGTGTTTAAAACTTAACCAAAAGTTATGCAAAAAGTACTGAAACACTGATCAGATGGATGTGAACACAAAAGGTTAAAAAAAGTCAAATTAAGATTTCACATATCAGATGATAGTGAATTTGAAACTCATCATAAAATGTCACCCTGTAGTCTAATATAAGTGCTAACATTTACTATATACATCTTTTGAACAGGTAATGCTGCTGATAAATAGTGCAGCTTATCCATACACAATTGCTTTGATTGTTCACTAAAAGCATGCAAGTCAGTAACCCCGAAGCGGCATTATTACATCAAATTGCGTCTGTCTTGCCTAATATTTGTCACCCTGCGTTTTACCGCATGACGCCCATGTTGTCTTCCTTCACGTGTATTAATATAATAGCCTTGGAAAAAAAGTATCCAGTCATAGTAGGGCCAGTGTGTGCTTATGATGATAAAAGCTTGTGCCACATTGCGGCATGATGTAAAGTCGCTGCAATCAGATTTGGCCTACAGCATCACGACAATTACGAGCCGCCATGCCGGAGACTTCCCGCCGTCCGTTTGCTGATGAAGACATACGTCGCCATTGTTTATGAGCGCTGTCATCACGCCTGACAGCCTTCTCGATGTATGATTTACACACTTGAGAGCTGGACAGAGGAGTACTTGGACTGTTCCGCGCCTCCGCGGACGTCCTTGATGCTCAACGCCGGGCGAACATCTGCACAGGACGTGCTCCAGACACGTCCATCACGCGCTCAAATCGGTGCGTTAATGCAGCGCGTCCAGATGGCCGGTCGGTCACATTTTATTGCGGCCGTAAATTGAATCAGAAAACAAACTGCGGCCTTTTATATGATGCTGTTTGACAATCTGGATGACATGGAAGTATTAGAGAAGTGTAAGTTGACATCAAGTTACATAATTACATCAGTTAGGCCAGTGGACCGAAGTGAGGATTAAAAATAGGTTTGATATTGTCGTATGGCCAAAACTAGGAAAAGACTGATCCAAAAGAGTTTAGATTACCACCTTGCACTAAACGATCGAGATGATGAGAGCACGCTCTGGCTCCAGTAAACCTCTAAAATGTCGATTCAGTTTTTCGTCTGAAACTGTGAAAATCTTTCGGTGTTGTTTACCACCTCCTCAAAATTACAGTACATGCCTTTCAACCCAGAGGTTGTGGGTTTGATCCCGTGCCATTGTGACCACGTTGAAGTATCCTTGAGCAAGAATCCCCAGTTGCTCCCGATGCTGATGTTGAGGGGCCTTGTAAGGTGGAAAAGCGCTATTTAAATGAAGTACCATTTACCATGTTTCAAAACCAGCCGTTCTTGACTCTTTGACTGCCAGACGTTTTCAGAAACGGGTTGTCGCCAGTGCCAGCCGATTTAAGCATTTTGACTGATCTTTCAAGGTCCACAGAAAATGTTGTGTTTGGACTATGGAAACACGCATACTACCAAATGAAAGATTGAACTCTCATCTTTCATCAGAAAAAAAGTTTGTTTCTACCTTATTCCGTTCTTCAGTAATCAACAATAGAAAATGGTTAGTTTCACCGAAATTCTCTGTTTTGAAACAAAAAGCGGAGAAAAAGAGCTTTTTGTGAAACGATGTTATTTCATGCACTCTAGTGAATTGTACACTTCTTTTTGTCCATGAATGATGCCACAAACACCTAAATAGTGCTTTACTTCTGTAATACACCACCACCAACAATGAAAAAGTGTTTTTAGATTGGAAAATACGTTTATTTCCATTCAACAGTGTAACAATTTGACAAAACAAAACAATCCGCGTTTTCCAGTGTTAGCATCGCTATTCCGTGAACCTTTATGACGTCGTCATAGCCGCCGCGTCAGCGCTTCCAACTTCGGCGTCAACCTCGGAGTCACCATCATCATCGATGATGATCATCGTCGTCATCAATGTGCTCTTTAGCGTTGGTCGATGCCTTTCGTCTTTGAAAAAAATTCCCAAGTGTGAGCTGCTTGCAACCGGTCGCCATTGTTCGCTTCCTCAGCCATCTAGCTCCGCCTCACGTCTTCTACTGCCGCGTCAACGCTTCCAACCTCGGAGTCACCATCATCATCATCGATGATGATCATCGTCGTCATCAATGTGCTCTTTAGCGTTGGTCGATGCTTTTCGTCTTTGAAAAAAACTGCTCGAGCGTGAGCTGCTTGCAACCGGTCGCCATGTTCTCTTCCCTTCCCCAGCCATTGTCCCCTCTAGCTCCGCCTCACGTCTTCTACTGACGCCTACCCAATCTTGTCAAAAGAGAGTCATTGCTGCCATCTAGGGGCCAAAAATAGTCATTAGGCTAACTAGATCTGCTTGAAACTTTCACCATAGCTGGCCAAGGCTTTCC
The DNA here is from genome assembly GCF_051991255.1 of Vanacampus margaritifer. NCBI lineage: Eukaryota > Metazoa > Chordata > Actinopteri > Syngnathiformes > Syngnathidae > Vanacampus > Vanacampus margaritifer. The sequence goes on from NC_135433.1 coordinate 21,156,036, forward strand.
TCCACCCGTTTCCCCCCCCAAAAAAAAAAAAATTGGAGAATGTCTTTTAACGTCCTTGGCTGCCCTCCGTAGGTTTTTACTAAACGTCATTTAATGTTTTTGGCAGTCAAAGAGTTAATGATAAATGCAAACGTGTTGTAACTTGTAACTTGTAACTTTACTGAACTGTAAAATAAACTGCACTGTGCTGCAAATACGCTCGAGCCTTCCTGCTCAAATCTGATTCGAGCAAATGAAGCGTAGGCGTGTTGAAGCAGTGTTCCGACAACTGCTTCAGAGATGTCGAAAATCACGTGACCATCAAACGAGGCCTCAAACGTCACAGACGTGTCAGCGACTTCACCCTGTTTTGCGGGAAAAATGAATTTGGTGTTTGACAAACATGCCTGCAGTAATTAAAGCCCCATTTACATGATACGAAATAGGAACGGTTATGATCATTCGGCTCAAATATTTCGTCCATTTTAGGATTATGGAAATACGTATACCATATAAAAACAATATCCCTGTTCACAAGCACTGCACCTATACATTATATTCTGTAGAGTCAATTTGACTCTATTTAGAGTGGGACCAAATAGACAGTTTTAGAGTAACATTTACATTTGAAAGAGACTAAAATAAAGAATTGAAAAAAAAAATAAAAGTCAAAAGGTGAGAAAGGAACTCAGAACTTTCAGCTTGGGAGACAGCTGATCTACACCCTCAGCCACGCAGCTCCTGATGTGCATTAGTATATAGCTCATGTCAGCTGAAATCTTCCTGACTCCAAGAGACCAAAAACGATATTTCAGCTTAGGTGGTAGTGTGGCAGTCTCCAAAGCTGAAGAACGTGAGTTCGGTCCTCAACCAATGAGAGGCTTTTATTATTAATTTTTTCAATTATTTATTTTATTCTCTTCGAAGTGTAAATACATATTAGCCTACTCTAAAAATACTGTTTTGAACACCACAGACAAAAACAATGGCGCAGACTTGAAAGGTCTACTTTACTTGTGTAAATCACACTTTAAAAGGACAACACGATCCCACAGTTGAAAAAGATAGAGAACATCCACTGAAACTTTATTGAACTTATGAAATGCTGAGGCTCATACATGATAGAAAGGAATGAAGCTTTGTAAATAGTGATCCTGAAAATTCCATGTGGGCAGATTTGACCAGCAGATAGCGCTTTTGCAGTGTGCCTCGAAGCAGTGCATCGTTTCAGGGCAATTGTCTCAAAAGTGGTTCATTGTTTCGGAAAGCCTCGGTTTCTCCATCCCTAGCTGCAAACACAGTTAGAGATCACTGCCACAGTAGATGTAGCAAATGCTGAGGGAAAAAAATACTAAATGGAATGGAAAAAAATACCAATTACACTGATGGACATTAACTCCAATGCCAAAATTGAACATGAAGTCAGTAGTGGTGTGCATCGCTCCACAAAAGACAATTCAATGCGGTTTTCGATACGTGGGGTGCAAAACCATTCAAGGATGATACGGTTTGAAAGGGGAACAATTTGATTCTGTTTGACTCGTGCAATTCCGATTCGATTCGACATGGTATGGCTCAGTTCGAGAGGGTATGATGCAATTACTTTTTGTTGGGCACTTCCATTAATCGGCAATTCCCGTCTTTGATGATGGCCATCTTGCGGCAAGTACACAATGACACGAAGCGTCAGATAAACACATGGACTGGGCACCGACTGAAGCACGTTCACGCCTGTGGTTCGGGGTGAGTACATTCGGTCCCTCTCATTCCATGTAATTTTGCACGCCTTCGCGTCATAAAGCATTCGCCAAATATGCGGTGGGCATCGTCATCGACGGGAATTGACGATTAAAGGAAGTGCCCAGCTCTGTTCATTTTACATACACTTAAATGAACTTGTTAGTATTGTAAATTATCCATTATCGTCTAAGATGTATAAACACACAAATTCAACACTTGATTTTTTTTTTAATTGAACGATTCGGTTCGATTTGATGAACTCACAACTTTTAAATTAAAATACAATTGTCCAGCTAAAAGCAGTTTTTGTTACACACCTAGCAGTCAGCCATTTTGGTTTGAATCAGCCTTTTTGTGTTCCGTTTCTGAATGAGCGCAAATTGTATCTAGCTATTAAGCTTTTTTGCCGACGCCATCTAATGAGGGCTGAGCATGGAGACAAAAGTTTGATCATTTTGAAGATTTAGCATGAAAAGGTTGCATGCAGCTGGATATGATTTCATTTCATTCTGACACCAGTAGTTCCTCACCACTTTTTAAAGGTGATGTAACACCGGGCCGATGTGATGGAACACATCAAACTCAAAGATCACTGCCAACATCAAATATCTCCTCTCGCGCTGTGATAAATGGAGGAGTTGAGACGATTGTCTTATTTTTTGTTGTTAAAAATAAAACTGATAATGCTGGTTAATTATTGCGTCCCATTAGGGGGTTGATTCCGCTCCCAAATGCACACCTGCTGCCACACAAGACAAAGCTCTTCGCAGTTGAAATGTCATCTTTAATCAAAATCTTTGGTTTTACCTTTTTTTACTGGGAACAATCAGGCATAAAACTGGACCTGACATAAGCAGAGCGCTGGAATTATTACGCAATTAGCTCTTAAATAGATGATATATTCCACTGTGGGTTCTGAGGATGGCTACATTCATACGCTTTCATCCCATTTTTCTGTCAAATGACACATTTTCTGTGCTCTTGCGGCGGCAAGATAAGGCCAAGCAGGACGGCTGAAAGTCTCGTGAATTGATGGAGTGGGGGCTCGGGTCGCTTTTCATTCAAAACGTGGCAAGAATAGATTAAAAAAAATAAAACTCTCCTGGTGACCTTCAGGCGACTGCAAAATGGCGTTCTTGTTTTATTCGCACTCATTTAGGGGTCCACCTCATTTAAAATGGATGTATTAGTGTTAAAAGTTAGCTGGGGGTAAATGTTCACATCCATAAAACACTCAAAAATTTCATTTGCTTCAAATATTGTTTCTTTAATAGTGCAATACAGCATTTCTGCCCAAAAAAAACGACTAAACCTGCCGTACTGAAGATTTGAGCCTCCAGCACGGTACACTAGTCCCTTGCTAACCTTGCCAGCAAGCTAAATTCTCGCGGTATTTGTGAGTTCACAAACTCCGGAGAATACATCTTGTACCGCTCCCACTGATACGTTTGAAGCCGATCTTTTTTTCGATCGGACCAATCAGGCGTTGTTTAGGCAGGACGAAACCAATAAGCGTATATTTCCTATATTACGGGGTTTATCTTGGTTTGTACCTCGCTATAACGTGGATTTTTCAGAGATTACCCCCCACCCCTCCCGGATTTACTGGATTCTTCATTTATGCTGCTATTTTTCTTATATTTACAACGTTAACAAGTGTTTAGAAGTGTGGGAACTGTGAGGTGGCTTCATTATGGTTCTTTAGAAGTGGAACTCAACACCCCCCCCGCCCCCCCCCCTTTTTTTACGTCCTCCACTTTGAGGGGGTTGGAACGCAACACCCGTGAAAAGTGTATATTAATATGTCTCTGTTACACTGCCCCCAGGTGGCCAAGGCACACACAACAGAATGAACAGCACAAGGTGTATTGTAGGTGAAAGTGTGACAAAAACTTAATTATTAGTTATTATTATTTATTTATTTTTTAATTCTATTTGAGTATGTCATTAAAAAAGAAAAAAAATGCCGTTATTCAAAACTTCTTGGCTTTCTTGTTTACTGCAAAAGTAAGGAACCACCAAGTCCTGTAGTAGTACAACACAGGAAATTAAATGAAGTCATAGAACAAGTAAGACTCAATCATCAATCATCACAGTGCATTTTTTTAATTTTTATATTAAGGTTGTGTTTTTTTCTTTTACTATTGTATTACCAGTGGTTTAAATCTTCTTACACTTAATGACAGTTGGAAGATTCGCAAACACACTGCCTGTACAGCCTGATATTTCTTTGGCATTATTTCCGATGGGAAAAGCAACTTTCCTGTGATAAAATGGACTCCAGCATAGCGACTCATCATTAAGGCATATACTGTATCCGCTATGACAAAGATGTTGTTGTAATCCCAACTCCATTCTGCACACACACTGTGTCACACCGCAGAGATAAGAACATAATATAGAAAAACCTGCGGCAGAAACTTTATCTGTAGACAGAATGGATAAACTTGACCTGCATCGAGCGCTTATCATACTGTAGCAACCGGGAACATATTTCTTGCCCATGTGGACATGAACCTCCTTTTCTCTTGTCTGGACAAATGTTTCCATGTGCTGCCTACAACACACTTGGAAAACCGCCGGCAACGTTATTGTTCTCATTGGGTTGTCAGGTAGGTTGTCAGTAACACCTCTTGAATATTTTGAAATAATTGGATATTCCAAAACATTACATCAAAGCAGTCACATTTCATTTTTAGCAATAATCCATAATGAACAAATCATGCTTGATGGGGCACAAGGGGGGCAGGCAAGGACTAAACTGAGGCTACGTTCAAATGTTTCCATTTTTGAGCAGGACTTCTACTCAGGGCACAATATATTTGGCTGCTTGATGAGCTAAAAATTTGAGAAGAGATCATTTGCTCCTCTGGTGAGCAGAAAGGGGAGAGGTGAGCAGTTACAAACGGGAAGAAGGGAGGCAAAAGGCATTGTGCAAAGCAACACGGATACCTTTTTTTTTTTATCTTGATAATATATAGCCCACGGGTCTGTGCAAAAAATACACTGTAACGAATTGACTGTAGAATTTATGAGAGAACTGGCAAAAAAATTGTCAGCTAATTCTTGTAAAATCTCATTTAATTACTCAAGAAATCTATTACAGTATATTACTGTATTTTTACACATATTTACTGTACATAATTTACAGTTACTGTTTTTACATATATTTTTTAAAAGAAAACAGCAGTTCGCTGTAATCTAGTTTACAACTGTTTCTTGTATTCTAATATACAGGAATTAAATTCCTGTAACTAAATAACACAGTGTGTCGTCGTAAAATCCATCCCGCCATTTTCTTAACCGTTTATTCCTTGCAAGGGTCACAGGGGTGCTGGAGTCGATCCCAGCTGGCTTGGGATTAGTAGGCGGAGTACACCCTGAACTGGTTGCCAGCCAATCACAGGGCACACAGAGACAAACAACCATCCACACTCACGATCCTACCTATGGACACAGCACTCAATTAACCTGCCATGCATGTCTTTGGAATGTGGTAGGAGAAAACCCACGCAAGCACGGGGAGAACATGCAAACTCCAACCAGGAAAGCCGAAGCCCGGACTCGATCTCACGTCCTCAGCACTGGGAGGCGGACGTGCTAACCAGCAATCCACCGTGCCACCCTCGTTATAAAATCAGTGCATAAATGAATGTTAGCTGTAATGTTGCCTGTTTATGGGAGAAATGGGATGTAAAGACGATGCAGACTGCCCTCGCGCTAAAATATTACTCCCAAAATTTACTCAATTTTTGTTCTTGCTCCGGCGACAATACATGGTCCGTGTTACGGCCAACGTAACGGTATATTTGCTTCTTCTCCTCTAGAGAGTTCTATATACCCGCCAAAATCCGACAATCTTGACAGTATTTACAAATATATACTTGCCAAAACATAGTTGGTGTAAAATTTATAGTATTTGACCGCTAACATACAGCAAGTTACTGTACTTTGTTTTTGTTTTTTACCCGTAATGCACTTTGTTTTACTCATAATGCATTGCGGTATTTAGTTAAATATTGTAAATTTCAATAACAAGATAATGCTGTCAATTTTTATTGTAGATTTTACAGAAATTTGCTACAGTGTACCTTAACAGTGACACTAACTTACTAAGAAAGATTAAGAGAGAAGAAGAATGTTAACATTTATCTATTTAAACTTAACATGGTGCACATTTCTTAATGTACCAAAATAAAGTAGATTGTGTTCAACAATTTTTTTTTTTTTTTTTAAAAGGACATCTTAGAGCTGTAACTGTAAACTGAATACTTTATTTTAGCTAGTTTGCCAACTGCCAATAGATCTAACAGAAGAACAAGGACAGACAATGCATAACATACAAACAGTCGGGTTTTGTGCTCACATGTTCTGTGTTTGCAGGTTATACAGACAGCAAATGTTATTACTGTGTGTTACATGTAAAAAATAAATAAATAAATAAAATAAAATACTAATTTGGAGTCTTTTTTGCCAGGTGCTATAACAGATTAATTGCTTTTCCATTTTCAGGTCTATTTGAATGGTGTAAGTTAATTTGATTTTAGATTTAACCATGTTCACGGGACAAACTTAAATGGAAAAACTTGTATCTCAAAGCACCACTGTGTTTGTAATTTATGATGATTTTCAGACAAATGACGTGAAATTGGTTAATTTGTCGTGGCTCTAATGATCTCCCACAGCACACCTGCTTGGGAATGGCACACTCTGAGTGTTCCCTCAATGCAAGCGAACTATGATGACAATAAAATTGCTACCAAAATTGAATGGCTTTTTCTATTGGCCACTACAGCCCTCTTTCCCTCACAGTTTGTAGCCATGTCACTCAATAGTCAGTATTATTATCTTTATAAAGGCAGCATTTTCTATGCAGCGCTTGTCGTGTATCCAATCGGGTTGTGCGGTTGTATTTGTGATGTGTTTCCATAGGAACCGCTTGGTGTAAGATTGCATCCTAAATGGGAAAGCAACCCTTGTTTGTTGCCGCGCCGTTGCTTGATATCACTGACAAGACAAATCTGAATAAGCCAATGTGTTCAAAAATGAGGGGGATGAAGGGTTGGGGGAGTTGCCCACTTGTATAAGCCATTCTGTGTGTTCACACTGAGCGGCGAGAAGGGAGGGGGATGTGGGGGGTGCTCAGCATGGCTTTTCCGGCTGTGAGCCTCCCTGTATATGAGGCTTGTTTTTCATCGACTGTGTCAGGAATCAAGAGGGCTAATCCCTCAGAGACTTCAGATGAAAGTTTCAAAAGAAATAATGAAAGGCACGCTCGCCCGAGGCTGCGTATCTGGGTGAACGTTGCGGCGAGAGCGAGAAGAAGGAAGAACACAACGGCCTCCTCTGCTTCCGCCCCCACCAGTCCGACGATAAATCACACACACGCCGTCTGCGAGACATAAACAAATTGGCGGCTGAGCACATCAGACGCTCGGCGCAGCGTGAACGACTATAAAATGTAACATTTCTGCAGCTTTTACCAACCAAAAGAGCACGAATGGTCCATAAAAGTGACTAGAGACTGAATGGCTTTGCCTCTAAATGTTAGAATAATATGGTTTTTGAAATGGCTCCATTAAGGTTTGTTTTTTTTTATGCATGTTAAAACGAACTGGAGCAATTTTCACCCTTTCCGATCAAACTCAACAAAGATCCAATTATCAGAAGTCTCTAAAGTGAGCACCAATATCAATAATTGGGTTCATTTCATCCCGATTGCCTCCTTTCTATCAATGATGTCAACCGTCCGATTGTCGGGTGCCTCTAAAAGGTTATCCTGATTGATTGTCCTGTGGTGGAGGGCGTGTTGAGCCACTATTGAGTTGAGTCCAGCAAATGTGGTTCCTCCTTTTCGGAATTTGTACAGTGCTCATACTAAGAAGACAAACCTGTTAATTCTATCAAAGTATCAGATTCCCATTTTTCATGTGACTGATAAGACCCATTTCAATATGCCCGTTTCTATCTGTTCTTTTGCGAATATTGGGAGGGGACTCCGTCGCCGTAGGTGGCGGTATACACCATAGAGATGTGATCCACCAGTAATTTTTTATTTTTTTATTTTTTCCTGGATATCCACCAGTAATTTAAAAAAAGAAGAACAACAGGAGGCGACTGTGCCGTGCGATGACGTCGTATGAGTTTGAGAATTCTTGATAAACCGTAGCGTTTCTTTGCTGTTTTCCATCTGAAATAGCATTAATATTTGCTTCGTTAATTAATTCCAAAAAGATTTCTGTTTCGTCTTCCCCCCAAACATGCCTTACTTTATCGTCCGCCATTGCTTTGTGACGCAATATCCGGTCAAAACGTGCGACGTATATCCGGTCTTGTAGTCGCTTATTCGCAAAAGCTGTTTGAATAGCCAAAATGCCCATTTCCCTTTTTTCAATACACTTTAAAATCCTCGCCCTCCAAGCATTAAAACATTTTTGCGAATTTCGTTTTTTTTTTGCGAATTTCTAGCGTTTCCATTCAGTTTCTTTTTTGCAATTCTTGAAAATTCGAATAAAAATAGGTGGACGGAAACATGACTAGTTATTCCCAACACAAGCTGAATTTTTTGGGGTTTATTTTGCAACCTTTATTGGTAACATTTACAAAAGCTTTGTGGAAATTGAATATTCATGAGGGCATTTTCACCCAACGTCTCTTGTTGACAAACAGAGTCCATTTCAGCAAGGCATCTTAACAACTGTCGTCCTGCATTCCAAAAGAATGACGCCATTCATGGTTGGGGTGTGTCTCCAAGTTGGAGCATAAAGAGTTAAACTTTCCACACCCACTCAGGCTGGGGCAGTGTTAACTATGACTTGTTGCATGGACTAATGCAACCTGCTCAGGGCCAAGAGGGAGAGAGAGTCTCAAAGCTGGATGTTCATACCTTCCTATATGCAAATGATCCGATCATTACACATACAGCAGACTGAAAGAGACAGGTGGCCAGAGAGAGAAAGAAAGTTTACACCTGTTGCCAGTGGTGCCCAAATCAGTCACACAATTACAGTGATTTCTGGACTACAAGGCGCACCAGACTATAAGCCGCGCTAGCTAAATTTGGGGAATACTCGAGTTTGTTACACATGGTAAGCCGCACCCGGTGTAGAAGAAGACGCTGAGGACGTTTAACGGCTGTAATGTATATGCCAAGTCTGAAGTGGCGCTGTAGCGCAGCCACAGGGAGTTAACGGAATGCGTAGAAGACTTTTTTCCCCCTAACTTTATTGCAATCTACAGAACAAACATGGCTTTGCATGTATAAAAACAACATGAAAAAGACGAACACAGGAGAAGTGACAATGGCGGGTGATTCAAGTACAACACCGCTTGTTGAATAAAGAAGCAAAATATTTTGCTGAAAAAGCATAAGCAAGCTAAGAAGGCAGCGCAAAACGACTACGACACGGCTATCCGTCATTGTTGCTGACAGACTGACGCGAGCATTGGCGCATACGTCATCAATGTGCGTCAATGCGTCATCGCTGAAGGAGTATCCTGCATATGGTGTCCAGACGGACGCGTACGGGGCGCGTATTGAAATCTTTCCACTCTTGAGCCCGGTCACGAAAGTGATCGGTTTCATCGCGCCGTCATGTGGACGAACGGCTTAAGCGGTAAGAAACTTGAGGATACATTGAAACTGGCTTTCATGTGGACGGGGCCTTAGTCTCTTGTCTTTTGTTCAGTTCTTGTTGGTTCATCGTTTGCTCGTAGGTGTTTGTTTGAGTTTCTGAGTGCCATCCTTGCCCTGCTTATTCTAATGAGTTTTGTTGGTTACTTTGTATCTGATCTTTTGGTTAACAGTAGTTTTTCCACGTCCCTTGTTTGCCTCTTGGTTTGTTCCTTGGGAAATAAAATCCCTTTTTGTTTCAACCTCCTGCAAGCCTGCCTCGCCCTCCCAGTGTCCTGCATTTTGGTCCTTACCCCCCGATCATAACAAAGATGTCTATATACATTTTAATGATCACTGATTGGCTTTGGACATTACAAGCAATGTACATACAATGATTTTGAATCGAGAAATTGTGTCAGATTCCTTCACTGGCTCGTGTCCATATTGCAAAGAAGATAGAGGTGTTACAAGAGTATTTATTGGTTTCTTCACAGCAATTTCACAAAATTAAAAATGCAAGCTCGTTTCATTATTCTGATGGGAAAAAAACCTAAAGAGAATATTTGCGTGACGAAAAATATTCCCTTTAAAATTGCAATGTTCACTTTTGATTAACGTCAAAGTATTCTTCGATGCACAAAGAAATGATGTTTTGTATAATAAATAAATAAATAAATAGTCATTTTGCTAAACCTCATTTTTTTTGCATGTCTCCATGCCAAGATTGTAAAATATACTGTATGTAACACTCATCATTCAGTGTTTTAATGAAATACTTTGCAATTGTTTGCAACAGTACGGGATAAAGTAAGAGCTGGAAAGTTCTCCTGGCCCTGATTGTCGTGGCGCATGTCTTCATAGCCTCCTCGCTGGGTCCTGATTGACAGAACAGCTGTCATTGCAGTGACGTGATGTGCTGCAAGGGTGAGGGCAATCTTTCGTCAGCCCCAATTTCCAATTCTTGATTTGGAGCGGCCTAAAGGAAAAACATTCAGCATGTACACAAAGTGTAACTGTATGCATTTGTAGTTTTGGGTACGGTACATTCAAAGTAATACGTAAGGGACAGGAAGTGTACATTTCTACACTGTGAACAAACAACTCAGTCTCGGGCTGGCCATATGTCAAACTCATTTGAAGAAGAAAAGAAGACGAAATCACAAAGCCAAGTGACAACTTAACTTACTGTTAGGTGCTTCCGGTTGACTTTCAAGTGTTTGGCAAACAGATCACTTCCGCTCCTCCTGCAGCTGATGATTGGCAGAGTCTCCCATCTTGTGCATGTGTGTGCACCGTAACCCTTCAAATGACTAGATTAGAATGCCATACAGTTCGCCAGGCGTGTGCAGCCAACGGAGAACTCCCTTAATAGTGCTGCCGGAGAAACGCGTCTGCATTCAAAAACTCATCCATATGTAAATCTTTTTTCTTTTTTTTCTCCTTGCTCCAACACATGGAAATGATTTGTTGGATAGGCCAGGCAGGGTGGCCTAAACTATTACTGTTATTAATGCCTGTAAGCTTTTTTCTTTTTCTTTTTTATGAAAGTGACTGCTGGCAGGCATTACTCATTAGACAAGCTCACGAAAAAAAAAAAAAAATAAATAAAAATAATAAAGTGGAGTTATTTCTCAAGCATTTGAGCTTGCCTTCTGTTTTCATGGCAACGTGCATGCACATTCCCTCCTTGTGACTGCGCTTCAGCTACAGTGGTGGTCCGCTACAGATAATCAGATGCTACTCTCTTATTCTAACAGTTGAGGAACGGTTAGACGCTTACGGTTATTTGGCGAAAAATATTGGGTGCACCACTGATTAGTTTTGAAAGAGGAATTTTGTTTGTTTGTTTGTTTGTTTTTAGAGTTTGTAGCGTGACGTACAGCAATTCATTTCCGTTTTCCTGCTCTGTTTAGTGAGTAGATTTTGTCTCCACAGTCCAGACATTTATTAATTTGCCTGCAATTTTCTTTGTACAAAGTTGGACGCTCCTCTTTAAAGTGGTTCCAGCTAGACACCTGTGAAAATCACCCAAGCACTTAATTAATTAATTCATTAAATGCACTAGCCATGTCACTCGTAGGTTAGCTTAGCTATTAGCATGGCTCGTAGCTTATTTGCCACCACGGAGGTGACGGTTGCTGTGAGGTTCAGACTGGATTGGCTTTGAGCGCTTGAGACTTTTTGGTGCAGATTAGGATACTTCCAATTTCAGCCAAGTTAGTGTTGATCGGTGAAACTGATGATGCGGACAACATTTTTCAAACTTTTAAGGAACACGGCTGAGCAAGTTCTTGAAGAAGTTGCTGTATGTTCCACATCGCTAAAATGCATACATTATCATCAGGCTGCGTGTACTGATGTTGTTTTGGATGAACTGCAAAAAGATGATTGATGCCAGAACTTTTCAAGTGACTGAATCACTTTTTCGAAGGATTCAACACACCTGAAAACTAAGCAATTTGTGTTTATCTTTATGAAAATATGTGCATTTTAGTCAAACTCACTCAGTAGTGCTCCCTGGAAAATACTTAAAAAATAATAATAATAAAGCCTCCAATACCATTTTCAACATTGGACAAAAATTGGGTGGAAAGGAAAGCAATTCATCCAAATGAGCCCCAATCACAAGCAAGTATCCAAAGACAGATGGCAACACGATCGTCATGATCATTTTTACACAGTGCAGGTCCCAAGCATTAATCCAATTGGTCAACTTTGTTCCGTGGTAACGGCTGCTGATTAAACTATTAATTTATGGCTTCATTGTGTTGCCTGTCGGACATATTTCATGTTTTTCTGCAGAATTTAAGATGTTTTGTATATTTTCAGCCTGCTGCAATGTTGTGACTCTTGTTGGGCAGCATAATTAACGACTGCACATCTTATGATAAACAAGAAGTTCACGTCAGTGATAAAGTGGGATTAGTCTGATTCAAAGGCAGGTGGTTAGTCATCCAGAATGAAACACAAGATTTGGCACAGGCGGTGGAAAGAAAGGCGGAGCAAGTGCCACGGAAAAGACAAACAATGGCGCAATGAAATGTAAAATATCATCAGCATTGCGACGGCGGCGGAGGCAGCTGTCTGCGATTCCGTACCTGATTTAGCCAGCAGAGAGAATTTCTCTCTCCCATCCTCGCTTTTTGCACTGCTGCGCTGGGATTTACTTTCACACATTGCTGTGGCACATGTCAGAAAGAAACAAGAGGGTCAGTGTTTATTGCCGCCTTCAGACCAGCTGGGGAAAAAACTACAAAAACACATTGGGCTTCTCCCTTAGGTGCATTTATCCCCAACATGACTCCCGTTTTTCCCTTTCACTTCTAGGTGGAAAAGTAAAGATGCATCTAATGTCCTTGTGGACTCTTTGACATTGAATTAAATCTCAAGTCCAAAAGAAACTTCATACTGGTTGTGGAAAAAAAGCATTTTCATGATTTTCGTTCATTCATTCATTCATTCAATCAATCATTCATTGACCGTGTGTGATGCTCTTTTTTTTTTCTTCCCCCCTTGTGTGCGCCGTTAAGCTCCCCGCCCCGAGACGTCCAACTCTTTTTATCTTTTAAGAACACGGCCAGCATTTAAAACGCATCCTGTCATCCGTGAGGAGTGGAAATACTTTAGAGGAGAAGCCTTGAAAAGAATGTCGTTCATTGAAAGGTCAGCTATATAAAGTAAGGAACCATATTTGGTAACATACTGTAAGTGACTTGTTAACAGTGTTGGGAACGTTACTTTAAAAAAGTAATTCGTTATAGTTACTCATTACTTGCTTAAAAAAGTAACTGAGTGAGTAATTGAATTACTTCATAATAAAAGTGTCACGTTTCGGTTTTGTAGGGGTTGGGGTTTTGTTTTATTTCGGTGGGTTGGTTGTGTTTGTCTTGTGTTCCTGTATGTTTCCCCTGTCTCGTTATGTCTGATTACGTCCACCTGTGTGTTTGACCAAACACCCTATTGTGTTTCCCAGGTATTTCTCATTAGTGTTGATGTATTTAGTCTGTTGTCTTTGTCCAGTCGGTGTGGGATCATTGTCTATGTCAGGTGTCACTGTCGCAGTTTGTCTGGAATCCGTGCGTGTGTTTTTTCGTCCAAGCCAAGCCCCGAGTTTATGCAAGTCATCTTTGTTTCAGTCTAGTCACCCTCGTCTTCATTTAGTTGTCTTAGTTCCCATCCAGTCCTCCATCTCACCATTAAGTTTCCCTTTGTCTCAGTCTGGCCCCTCTCCTCGTCGTCTCGTCATCTTTGTCACTGTCCTGTAGTTCTCAACGCTCTGCCAGCTACAGTCACGGCAGCCAGTCTTCGTCCTCTCACCAGTCCCTACAAGCTTTAATAAAGCTTCTCACTTTGTTCAAAATTCTTGTCTCCTCCAATCTGTCTCCCCGCATTTGGGTCCACCGTCTCCAACGCACCCCTTATCATGACAAAAAGTAACTAGTTACCAGGCAAAGTAACTATTTTCACTACTTAAAAGAAAAAAAAGTTTTATATCAAACTATTTGGATTTTTTTTTTTATATATATATTTTAATAAATAAATAAATTATGTTATTTTTGTGAGTATTTATGTCACACAAATGTCTTACTCCATAACATGACACATCATACAGTAATAATAATAATAATAATAATATTTTATTAAATTTGGAGTGGTGATGTATGTTCTACCACTTCCAGTTACTACAGCAATCAGAATAATAATACAAATAAAATAAATACTGGATAGATGGTGTTTCATGGCACTATGTCATCTATAGGTAAATTGTAGACAGTCCTAGACAGTCCCACCAGGATTTCCCGGGCATTTTTTTATGATTGTTGAGGGCTAAAATAATAATAGATAAAAAAAATTGCCAATCCTATTAAAATATACAGTGCTTCATGCTAATCATTGCCATAACTACTATTAGATTTACTCCTCAGAATCATCAGCTTCCACTGGACCCTGAAAAACACATACTTTTGTCCACTTTCAAATATGAGAGTATGGTGATACATCTTCAGTTTATAAACCTACACATAAAAAGACGTGTTTAATGATTGATTTACGTCAGAAAACTGCCCAACTCTAGGCTTAACTCTTTGACTGCCAGACGTTTTCAGAAAAGGGATGCCGCCAGTGCCAGCCGATTTAAGCATTTTGACTGATCTTTCAAGGTCCACAGAAAATGTTGTCTTTGGACTATGCAAACACACATACTACCAAATGAAAGATTGAACTCTCATCTTTCATCGGAAAAAAAAGTTTGTTTCTACCTTATTCCGTTCTTCAGTAATCAACAATAGAAAATGGTTAGTTTCACCGAAATGCTCTGTTTTGAAACAAAAAGAGGAGAAAAAGAGCTTTTTGTGAAACGATGTTATTTCATGCACTGTGAATTGTACACTTCTTTTTGTCCATGAATGATGCCACAAACACCTAAATAGTACTTTACTTCTGTAATACACCACCACCAACAATGAAAAAGTGTTTTTAAATTGCAAAATACGTTTATTTCCATTCAACAGTGTAACAATTTGACAAATGTGTGCAACTGTGGTACTATTTACAATTATGTGGATGTTTCAAATACAGTTTTTCTTTTTGTAACACTGCCCTGCGTGCAAGAAGACGGAGCAGGATTTGCACAACAGATTCATTTCACTGCGATTGCCCCTTTCGCGTGCAGACGTTAACACTTTCTTTACGGCCTTTTTTTCCGGGGAATAGCAAGTAGCAGACTGTACCCACTCCTCCGATAAATATGCATTGGACTCGGGGCACTCTTCGTCGTCCGATTGAACGTCCGCCTGAGCGTGCTCGGTTGTGCTCCGCGTTTTCCGGTGTTAGCATCGCTAGCCGGTGAGGCTTTATGACGTGGTCATAGCCGCCGCGTCAACGCTTCCAACTTCGGCGTCAACGCTTCCAACTTCGGCGTCAACCTCGGAGCCACCATCATCATCATCGTCGTCATCACTGTGCTCTTTAGCATTGGTCGATGAGCTGCTTGCAACCGGTCGCCATTGTTTGCTTCCTCAGCCATCTAGCTCCGCCTCACGTCTTCTACTGCCGCGTCAACGCTTCCAACCTCGGAGTCACCATCATCATCATCGATGATGATCATCGTCGTCATCAATGTGCTCTTTAGCACTGGTCGATGCTTTTCGTCTTTGAAAAAAATGCTCAAGCGTGAGCTGCTTGCGGTCGCCATTTTCGCTTCCCATCCCCAGCCATTGTCCCCTCTAGCTCCAACTCACCTCTTCTACTGACGCCTACCCAATCTTGTCAAATGAGAGTCATCGCTGCCATCTAGGGGCCAAAAATAGTCATTAGGCTAACTAGATCTGCTTGAAATTTTCACCACAGCTGGCCAAGGCTTTCCTCCACCCGTTTCCCCCCCAAAAAATTAAAAAATTGGAGAACGTCTTTTAACGTCCTTGGCGGCCCTCCGTAGGTTTTTACTAAACGTCATTTAACGTTTTTGACAGCAAAAGAGTTAACATGCATCATTCACATACAAATGTCACTTCATCACCTCCATGAGTGTAGGTATATTTCTTTCAACACTTTTCACATGTTTAGCACTATAAATATAAATAAGAGAAATACAATTGTTGGCGCTATTAATTAGACTAGGCGAGCGTGTCGCTATGACTTACCGGTATCTTTATCGCTTTTATGGTGCTTGTGGAGTCGCAAAATGGTTCTTGATGGAACACGATTGTCAACAAAACGCTCCTTATGGCGGCCGTTTTTCGGCAAATTTTTTGATTAATGTCAAAGATGTCAAACCAGTTCCAGGCGAGGACGTGGACTTTTTGATAAAATGCTAAAATATGCTAAGCCTTAAAGTCCAGAAGGAAGAAGGACAACACGTCCGTCACGTCAAGAGACACTTCCTGCGGCACCTCCAAATAAAAGTCACTCTATATTTCAGCTGTCAAGACACTTTTATTGTGACGAGGTCCAACAACAACACTGCCTCTAACTGTGCGCAAAGGACATTTTCAGAGCTAGTCACCGCACAATGTCTTGTAAGCTTACTTCGAACCTTGAATCTAATAAATAAATTATAACGCAAAGCATTTCTCATACAACAACGATAACGGCGTTTCAAATATGGGGAGAATAATTAGTTAGATTAGTCCGTTTATGAAAAAAAATATTCCCAACAATGCTTATTAACCCTCATTTTCAAATAATCGATAGCGCTGAACGTGTTTTGAGGTTTGTAGTTTGTAGAGTACCATTTATCCTTGCTTCTACGGGCTGGATGAAAAACAATTGTGAAGGTTAAAGTTCACACTTTTGAAATAGCAAGGTTGCTCAAATGACCTTGATTAATGTTATTGTATTGTTATGATTAGGAAACGATATTCATCTATGTGACAATTATGTCACACTAACAAGCACACATAAATGTCAATATTCAACCTTAGAATTCTATAAATCTCTGCTAATGTTCACATTTTCAAATGATTTCTAAAACATTCTTAGAAAATCACAATGTCCCATCACTGAGGAGCTATTTTTAGAACAGGCCTGCGAGTTACTCCTTGAGGTCACCAACATGGTGCTCGCCTCATATTCATCTTTTGATGTCAAACCGAGGGCAAAACTAAGGAATTTGTGTGACTGTTCCAAACCTTTAGGATGAGAATGTGAATCATCTTCGAAGCGTTCATGCTGTTGGCCTAAGCTATGTACCCAATGACTCGTTACCATCTCCTTCTCCTGCGTGTTGCTTTTTGTCAGCCCTTCCTTGGCTTTGCACTTTGCCACTGAAGCAGGTGGAGCTTACCTGTATGTGTTCAGTTTGCCCATATCGCCGATGTGGACAAGTGTCTGCTATCATCCCTTAATTAGGCAGTGATGGGCCCATTCACTTAGCATGCAAAGCTGCTACCAACCACACCCGCCCTCTCCTACCTTTCCTTTCACACGGAAGCCGGCGCTAATGATCTCGGCAAGCGCCGACGATCCATTGAGCGGTGCATCAAGTGCACATTAATCTTGCTGCTGATCCAGTTGATGAATGACCTCGGAGCGAGATCTTGCTCGAGGCACACCTGGGAACATCTGGAAGCTCGAGAGAAGAGTCTAGTCAATGTCGCCCCGCCAACCCCCACCAAGATTGCAGCCCCCCCCACCCCCTTCCCCTTGGTGGTGTCCTCAAAAGCCGCCATCCAGCCTAGAGAGAAAACATTTCACTGGGGACCTCGAATGTCCAAACGTGTTTAAAGGGCAAAAGAATGGCATGCATACAACTTTGACTGTACAATATAGCTTGTAAGTGGAAGAAATCTAGGCCACACTGTAACACATTGACTGTAGAATTTACAATAACAATTACAAAAAACTGCGATAGGCTGGCAACCAGTTCAGGGTGTACCCCGCCAACTACCCCCAAAGCCAGCTGGGATAGTCAAATCTGGCCCGTGAGGACAGAATATGAACTGCAGTTTTTAACTAAAATTAATTGTTGCTATTTTTATCCACTGGAGGGTGCATTGACAACCACTTACATGGCATTCTGAAATTGGGCTGTTACTCAGATTTGGTGTAAAGATTTGCACTTTTTTTTTTATTACTAATAAATAGGGGATATTTTCAGAATTTACATACAATTATTTTAACCAAAAAAAGGAAAATATTTTATTATTTATTATATTTGTTAGACATACTGATTTGGCCCACTTAAGATCAAATTTGAGTGTAAGTGGCCCCTGAATTAAAATGAGTTTGACACCCCTAGTTTATTGTATTCTAATTTACAAGAATTTAAATTAGGTAGGAATTTTACTCTCATGGGCACTCTGCTTGCAGTGATACATTTCTCATCTAGCAAAATGAAAGATAGAAGATTTTTTTTTTTTTTTTTGCTGTAATGTTGCCTATTTATCAGAGAAATGCGATGTGAAGACAATGCAGACTGCCCTCACGTTAAAATATGATCAACAATTTGCTGAATTCTTGTCTATACTGTGTGGTGGCATTACAGGGACTCTTCTCTGGCAAGTTCTACCTGACAAAACTATTTACAACATTTACAGGCAACACACATAATCTACATGGCAAAACATAGTTGCTGTAAATTTTACAGTAGGCTATTTCACCACAGAGTTATACAGCAGATTACTATACTTTGTTTTTACCCATAATGCACATTGTTTAACCCATAATGCATTGTGATTGTAATTTTTTACTCTAGATATTACAACAATTGGTTACAGTGCAACAACAACTCAAGAAAAAGCATTGTCTCCCGTGACAATGTTTCCAGAACGTCTCTGCCGCTGTGCTAATTGCAGCCCATTAGGAAGGAAGCAGCACACAGTTGGTCATGTGTTGCATCAGTCAAACATCAACACCCTAAAGATAGCGCACGAGTTCAAATCAACAGACAGAGAATGGGAGTAAATATGTGCAAAACACCACATGCTTCTCAAACTAACTTAACAAGTCAAAGAAGAGAACTTTTGATAGCTACAAAATGTGAAGACAGTTTGGATGTATTTTACATTAACCGTTGCTTTGGTTTGGGGTATTATTTTTGGTATGAGGATGCAGAAATAGTTGAGTTGTCTTGACAAATAACCAGGCTTGGGGAGTAACGGAATACATGTACCGCCGTTACGTAATCAGATTGCAATTTTTTTTAAACTGTATTCCATTACAGTTATAGGGGTAAAAAACTGTAATCAGGTTACAGGTACATTTATTAAAAATGTAGCTGCTGTAGCTTCTTGCTAGCTAGCCCGCTAGCCTACAACCATAATGTGAGTTACACCTTCTAAACAAATCTTCCTCCCACCAATTCACTATTTAAACATCATACACAACATATACACAGCTAAACTTGTGACTGGGATAAAAGTTCATTTTGCAGTTGATGTCACGCATCAGCCTCATCCTCATTGGATATTGTTGGAGGATGAGCTTTTTCCTCCGCGTGTTCGTTTAATTTCGGGTAGCGAGAATGTTGGTTATCTGAATACAGGCTGGAGAGGATGAACAGCTCATTCAAAGATTCTAATATTCCGGGCACAAATGAGTTACAGACAATGGCTGTAGTTGATCACAAGTGCGAAGTTACAGAGGACTTACAACATTATTATACTATCTTGAAGGGCGTTACCACACAGTTTCCAGTTCAACAAAGTTAACCGGACGTGCAGAGATACGCGATAACACTCAAGGACATATCCGGCCACAGAACAGAGCTCAACTGAGGAAATGAGGAAGTTATACAGTCATGACTAAATCTGGACAGAAGACACACTTCAATATCTATCTATCTATCTATCTATCTATCTATCTATCTATCTATCTATCTATCTATCTGTCAAACTGTGAGGTGTGGTTGCTTTCAGTGACGTTCAAAAACAGCATATGGCCTTCAATCAATAAATCAATCAATCAATCAATCAATCAATCAATCAATCTCAAGCCTACATGCTTTTTAATTACACAAGGATTTTTGCTATTTGTAGGCTGCCCGGGCCCCGCAAATAGCAAGGGGCACATTTTATAGAATCTATATTGTGGTGATATTTATTTTTATTTTGTCTTCATGAGCATACTCAATATTGGAGTAATCCAAAAGTAATATTGTTACATTACTTTAATATTATGGTACTTGGATTACGTTACTAACTACATTTTTTAGCAGGTAACTTGTAACTGTAATGGATTACATTTTGAAAGTAACCCTCCCAACCCTCATAAGCCGCATAAGCATCCTCATATCGTCCTCATAAGCAGTTAATCTTCAAAGTGTTCTCAATAACTTGCCAACATTATTATAAGAAAAGTTATGATGTGTACCGGTTGAATCCTTTTAAAGTTAATGTTTGACAATTCAACAGTAACTAGAGAATAAAAAATCCTTTTAACCAAACCAGGCTACAGAAAATATCAAGAGTTAAAATCATCCTGTAATGTTGAATGCTCAATAAAGTTTGTTGCAAGACCACTTGTTGGACTGCAAATGTTGCATGCAGAAGTCCTAAGGGCATTTACCTGTTGACATAAGGATGACATCTTTGACGACAAACATTCCCAACTAACCTCGGAGCTAACACGGCTTGATCCTAGCGGCAGATGGAGAGAAATCTGAGCACAGACTCTGCTTATCGTTGGCGTCACCTCATCTCCTCCAGTTAACGTCTACAAACACAGATTGAACTTGACTCTTTTGTCTGTTTCTTTTCTTTTTCCTTCCGCAGATAGACGCAAAGCACAGATGAGTTTTGTAAGCCAGATTCCCATGCAAACTTCAGATGAGTCACGACTGGCACCTTCACACTCAATTTGGAGAAAAGTGTGGGATGTGACAAATCGTGTAACAGGTAAAGATAAAAATAAAGAAAAATAAAGAGTGTTTGTGAAGTGTTAAGTAACTTTTTTTTAATGACTGCAGGGACTAAAAAGTTCCACTTTGGGGTGAAACAGTTTGGCAAAAATTTTAGTTTGGTACTTACTTTATTTATATAAAAAATCCAGCATGGAGGGAAAAATACAGGAAAACTGTTGCAGTAAATTATCAAATACTACCAATAATGTAAATAAAAAAATCTCAGAAAATTCCATACAGGTAAGGAAGATGTTAGACAAAGTAGTACCCGTTATTCCAGGATGATTGACATTTGAGCAGGACGTGGTTTCAGCACATTCAGTAGATTATTTACTTTACTTTAGGTTTGTTTTTTGTTGTTGTTTTTACATATAAATTTGCCATGTTGTGGTGTGTCCAACTTACGATACTTATTCATTTTCACTTAATACATATTCATAACTATCATCATTCAAGACATGTTGGGAGGGGCACTGTGCTAAAAAAAAAAAAGAAGAAAACATGATGTCACCTTTTTTTCTTGAAATTGGCAATTTTCGTTGCCAAGCTTTCTCTTCATAGCAGGTTTTGAAAAAGACTTGACTGGGACTCGCTGATATGACAGCTTTTCCTTCCACTTGGTGTCACAGAATTTCGTTTTATTATTCAGAATTGCGTTTTGAAGCTGAGCTATAAGGCAATGAAACGGCAAAAAAGGAGGGAGGCCGCACGAACACTAAACTTTGATGTCAAGTAGGATGCCACCAAACATCGTCCTTTCAGGTTTTTGGTCCTGTTTAGGTGTGTGTTGAGCATTTTTCATTATGATATGCATAACTTCCTCTCTAGACATTTATTACATTTCCTGCTGTTTTGCTATTCAAAGTTGAATAAGCTTTCAGACCGACTGTAAAAGTTTTCTCACTCACCTAAGCAATTAATTCCGGCGTTTCATGATTACATGTCAGTCTTAGGTTAGCTTAGCAATCAGCATGTCTTCTCCATCTTCTTTTAATTAGTATTTGTCATCTCTTTGTGAGTACAATACTTTTAAGATCTGTAGCATATTCACCGTCATAGAGGCGATGATTTCCGTCTTAGGAATGACTTTGTGGCCAATTTAGCTGCAAAAAAAGTTTTTTTGCTAGCTAGCTGGTGTGGCATAAGTAGCACCCCTACTTATGTGATTTAAGCATGTTGCAGCACATTATTGTGTGTGCGTCCAGCCCAGTGAAGCTTTTTAAGATGGTTTCGCAGGAAAACTCTCACTTTTAATGAGGTCCAAAATGTGAATCTCCAATCACAAACTGCAATGCAAAACCGCTTATTTCAAGCCTTGCACTATGTTAATGTTAGCCGTTACTTATATATTCGCTTTCAATACGAGGCGTGTTCATGCTGCTGGTTTGGCTTATTTGTCACGAGATTTCGTAAAACCAGAAAAATCCACGCGTCTGTGAAATACGCTTCTACAGGTTAGCTTTAAATCCCCAGTTTGTGACGCAAAGGCCGTTCCGCTTATTATGCTCATGTTGTGCAATGTGACAAGTGTCAGCAGTCATCTCCAGGCTATCAGCAACAATACGCCGCCCATTTATAATTCATGTGATCTTTCATCGCCCGCCAAAGAAATGTTTTTTGTTTTATTCCAATCAGTCTGTCGCATCTCTGGAATGACATGTTTGTTGGGGGCGTTTTGAGGGTCATTACGGCATAGCACTCAAGTAGCCCGATGAGATTCAGCCTGACGGCATGGTTAACACCAGGACCCCGAGACAAAAGCCCAGTGAGAGGACACCAAGATGAAATGTGAAATGATAAGCAAAGATTCATTAGCAGGTCATATTACGACTATTCCTTTTTGAAAAATGGTTCCATTCCTGTCCCTTTCTCTTATGTTAATCTATGGCGTGTCTCGTTGATAACACCATGCGCGCACACGCACACACACACATGCACACGCTATTGAAATGCAGCCGCTGTAATGTAATGTACGTGCGTCTCGGGCTTAATGGAAAGACATTACGCAAAAAGGCGTTGATAGAAGATTAAAAGCAATAGGTGCATGAATAAAAGAGTTTAATGGCTGCTGCATGGAAACTGTAATGCAATTATATCATGCCGTGGAACTATTAAGAATACATTATTTACATTTTTAAATATTAAACATGCAAAAATGTATGGGTGCACGCAAATGTCTGGGAAGATGTTTATATGTTTGTATACGTGTTCATGTTAACGTTTCTGAGCAGGCTAATCAGCTGTTAAGTTCCCACTTTGGAATGCATTGTAATATTTCTTCACATTCTTATGATAATGAGTTGCATGAATCTTTTAACTAATTGTCTATGTTCTTCCTTCAATAAATTCGGAATAATTTATCGATGCTTGGATTGGGAGAACATTTTTAAAATACGAATGATCCTTCTAACATCAAAACTTACATAACTGTACAGACAATGTTTGTTTTCCCCCCCCCAAACTGCTGCATTTGCTTCTGGGAATGTGTCAGCATCTTTTGAAAGAATTTTCTATGCACGCTCTTGAAACTGCCGGGTCAAAAGTAACCCAAATTGGGTGAAATAGCTAACCCAGCGATGGGTCCAAAAGGGACCAAGCCAAGCTGAGTTATTTATACCCAGCACATTGGGTTGAGGACTTGTCTTAGCACGTTGGGTCACGATTTTTGATGCAACAAGGGGTAAAAGATACCCATACTGATGGGTTCAAGCTAGCCAACATTTTCCAAGAAGCAACCTTGATAAAAATAAGATAAAAATAAAGAAAAATAAAGAGTGTTTGTGAAGTGTTAAGTAACTTTTTTTAAATGACTGCAGGGACTAAAAAGTTCCACTTTGGGGTGAAACAGTTTGGCAAAAATTTTAGTTTGGTACTTACTTTATTTACATAAAAAATCCAGCATGGAGGGAAAAATACAGGAAAACTGTTGCCGTAGTAAATTATCAAATACTACCAATAATGTAAAGAAATAATACATAAGAAATAAACAAGTGTTGAAAAAAAATCTCAGAAAATTCCATACAGGTAAGGAAGATGCTAGACAAAGTAGTACCCGTTATTCCAGGATGATTGACATTTGAGCAGGACGTGGTTTCAGCACATTCAATAGATTATTTAGATTATTGGGTTGAGGACTTGTTTTAGCACGTTGGGTCACGATTTTTGATGCAACAAGGGGTAAAAAATACCCATACTGATGGGTTCAAGCTATCCAACATTTTCCAAGAAGCAACCTTCCTTTTAATTGACTTGGATTTGAACCCTGAAACCTAGTCAGTGATATTTTACCCACTGTCACTACCAATATTCTCGAAGAATGTCACATTAGATTTACATTAACTGCAGTCCACAAAAACGATGCCCTTCTTCAGATCTTCAGCTCACCCAAATCCAATCTTCAACGCAATCTGATGGGTCAAAATGATTACCCCAAATTTAGGTTTAAAAAAATCCCAGTCTGCTCAAAATGAACGGTATTTACATGCAGCCAATAACCCTTTTAAAACCCGAATACCGGCAATATTTGGGCAACATGCTCTTAAATAAGAATTTTGGGTTAACCCTTTTCTAACCTGAAAATGTGATCATACAAACGAAACGCATTCTGAATACCTCATTGGTTTGCCTTCTGCACATGAGCTTTTCATGTTAGGTAAACAAAAATGAGGACGCTGCAAAGAATCACACGTTTGGAGCGAGGAGGAAACCGAGTGCTTTATTTAGCGTGGTGAGTGGCATGAATATGTATTTTATTGACCGTAGATAGTTAAAAGCAACAATGTCTGTCCGTGTAATCACGTTGTCTGTGTGTTACGCTTTCGATCAGGTTCTCCAATTGAGCACAATGACCATGTAGCCTATACGGGAGGTTCAGAAACTGGAATTGTGACCTTAATCCGAATATCAACTGCATGTAAACAAAGTCAGTGAGCGGGTTAGGGAAACAAAACCCAGCATCTTTTAGTGTGCATATTTACAGAAATAATCCATCCTGCGCTCACCTCACTGTTAACATGCATCCCAGTCCTTCTCTGAATGACTGATCCTTTGAAAATGAGTCAGCAGCCACCTACGCACTGGTCTTAAAGTGAACATAAGCTTGTGTCACTAATGGGGGGAAACATTCGCAGATGTCCTAATCCAGGTCGAGAGCAAATGACTCCTAAATGGTGGGGAATGAAGTTATCTGTGGGATTTACAAAGACGCCGTGTCTGTTAGCGGCGGGATTAATGACCCCGGGCAGGAGAGTTGACTGGGGATTTACTATCCTCGCAGTCAGCCATAAACAGTATAATCTCCCTGAGCAAAATCGGAGGTTGAGGATGTGTATGAATGCAAAATGAGATTCACCTGGAATATGCCTCCCCCGGTATCGGTATTAGCGAGGTGTCGCACGACAGACGGCTGATCTTAAACTGCTGTCCCTAACTACCGTATATTTTTTAGGTATTTATATTTCGGATGACTTTTTCCCAATATCTATACCTCCCACTCCTTTGTTGAAATAGGCTTGTTAATTTTTTCGAACTTGGCGGAGGATGACATAACGTGAAGAGAAATGTGAAGTCAAGCGCAGCTTGATTGTTTGATTGAGTTGATTGTTTGATATCTTGCAGACTTATAAGGTGGGAACGTACACCAAGGAGCGTAAACAATGATGATGCAACACATTCAGAAAACCAATTAGCTATTCTCCAATAATGACCTTATTTAAGAGATTTTGATCTGTGGCACTGTCATATAGGCTATCCGGGCAACCACCCAGGTCAGCATTCTCCGGGAGCGACATCTGAGGCCGTTACTTTAAAGTTGGATCAGAAGAAAAAATATATATGGTTTATCATGTAAAACATATTTATAAAGAAACCATGACAGCTTCTGCTCGCAGCCATATTCACCAGTGAGGAGCGAAGCCATGACGTCATCACATTGAATGCTGTCTCAGCTCAACCGACACCCCCGATTAAATGCAGCATTTTTTGACGAATCCCAGCCATTCTCGCAAATCTCGAGTCAATAGTCATAAAAGGCCCATCAATCCGTGACTGCCGATGCTCATTTGTTGACAAGCCAGACGAGACAGGAGGAGGCGCTGTTGCATATATAAGTGTTCTCCCACCGTATGAAAGTTGGAAGCGGCTCAGGTTATTTCCTTTCCATTTCAATAAATAATAATAAATAAATAATCCATAGGTAAGCGAACTGGCGTCTCACTCAATAGTAACTAATTGGGGGGTTTGCACAGGAATTATTTTTGAATAAATGACACCTTTAAATCAAATCAAATCCACGTGTGCAAGTAACAAGTAATAAACAAGATTCAAACCAGCACCCATTGTTTTTTGTTGTTATTGTTTGTCAAACTGGTGCCCTTGACGCCCATGTCTAATGTATTTTTTTGCATTTAAACGTGTTTTAAAAATTTTAAAAATAAAAGCAAATACCTTCATCTATAAGTACCACGTCAATGACCCTTACATTTCTGTCATTAATAATTTATGTCAATCTACTAAACTTTGTAAAGATTACAATCTTTAAATTGCACTACTTATCATTTGATACAGCAAGGCACAATAAAAGCATAATAATAATAACAACTCTAATGTTGCATTCGTTCAGCCTGGCTGCCCGGCGGCCACCCAGGCAGTCGTTCATGCCAGAATTGGCACTAATTTTGATGTTCTCAGATACAAGAATGATTTGTAGAGAGTATGTCGCCCTGTAGCAGCCTAAAAACCGCCATCTTGGGGCATTCAAATGTTCTTACATCTGAATAAACACATCCAGGTGAGATGTATTTTTTCTGTTGTTGTCGTAAGCTAATTAGGCATTTTTTAGGTTGTTTTGTTTTGTGTAGGACCTCTTGTTGGTTCCGCCATAATTATCCTGACAGAATGTAGCCTGCAGCCAAGCAGTGTCCAGTGTTTTTTTCTGTACAAGCACTGTGCATGTTAATAAAAGAGGGAAACAACTTCATGTTTGCGTGCCTGCCCCCAGCGCCCTCCCTCATCTCATTAGCAACAGGTATCAAATATGATTAGTGTTACCTTTATGCAAAAAGCGTATCTCAAAATCATTACTTTTTCATGAGTAAGGATTTGAATGAGTATTTATACTTTTAC
The DNA here is from genome assembly GCF_051991255.1 of Vanacampus margaritifer. NCBI lineage: Eukaryota > Metazoa > Chordata > Actinopteri > Syngnathiformes > Syngnathidae > Vanacampus > Vanacampus margaritifer. The sequence goes on from NC_135433.1 coordinate 21,182,831, forward strand.
CGCAGTATTTTTCTTTTTTTCCCTTTCTTTTCTTACTGAGAGAGCTCAGTATTGTTTTCTTTTTTTGTGTGTATGTGCGCGAATATGTGCATGTGCGTGTGTGTGTGCTTATGTGTGCGCGTGGGAGCGTGTGCTCATTAATTCACCTAAAACCTATTAAAAATCCCATACCGTTCACCTAAACCGAATACTTCAGAATCCAGGTAGAGTCGTGAAGTTGTCAGAAGACCCGAGGAAGGATTAAAGAAAAGAAAGAAAAGTGAAATCCAGCACCGACCAGACATGACCTACTACCCACAGGATTACCAACCAGAATCTTTCACCAACCCCAGAAACATCTAATTTCCAGAGGAGATAAAGGTGTCCTACAGTCAAAGATAGCGGAAAGTTTTCCTAAGACTTTGGTCCAGAAATACATAACCGGAGTGCAAAATACCGCAGTATTTTTCTTCTTACATTAGTACCTGTGCTTGTACCTCAGTACAGAGTGTGAGTACTTTAGCCACCTCTGCTTATAAATGCCGCGGAGAGGAACTCTGACATGTACCTTCATCACATGGCTAAAGGAGACGAAGGAGGCGGTGATGAATGGGCCGCGGGCCTCGCCTGCCGCCTTCCTCTGACAGCGGTGCTGTAATCGGCTGCCGAGCCGGCGCCTCCATTTAGCCTGTGACAACTGCGCATCTACACACTCACCGCCAGCGTCGACCTCAGACGCTCACTCCCGGTCACCCTGTCACTCCCACACGGACCTGTTTATGCGCGTTTTATGTCCCACTTTGTAACAGGAAGTTAGGAAACGCATGAAAACCCTTTATCAAGCGCATCTTCCGTTTGATGGACACTGACAGGCAGCTGTCTTTTCAAATGTGGTGAAGAAGCATGTGGCTCACAAACAAAGGTCTATTCCAAGAAACTGTAAACAACGGGATGGTTTTGATCACCAGGCAGCTCCAAGTTGAGTACAAGTGAGACATAAGCTGTGCTGTCAATCAGAAGCAGACGAGGCCAAAGTAGCTAAGAATTGTACTTAAGTACATGAGTTCGTACTTAGTATTAGAAAAATATGACTTAGATAAGAAGTAATTTTCCAAATAAGTGCTTGAGTATAAGAGAATAAGTATTTGGTGCAGCCCAAGGCATATTAGCTAGTAGGCTAGTAGGCTACACTCTAGCTCGTGTCTTTTTTTGAGTTGCCTCTAAGATGCGGTGGCGCAGTGCTGCCACCTATCGTTTTGGTAGATTAATATATGACAGGCTTCTTATAAGCAGCCGGTGGAGCAGGCGCTGCACGGCAATATAAGGTATCCAAAAATATTGATACTCACTTAATGGTTCGATACTGCGGATCGGGACAGACAGTATCGTGATGTATTGCCAAACGATATTTCGTCCCAGCCCTAATATATATATATATATATTATTAATATATATATATATATATATATATATATAAAGAGAGAGAGAAAGATATTGTTGTGCTCTCTGTTGCAATAAATATATCGATATATTCTTTGACAGCGCACCAACGTGATGCACATAAAGGCTTTGCCCTGCCATTCAGACATGTCAATGAAGCTGAAAACATACTCAACGCATCATGCCGCCTACGCTAATCCTAACTTAAAAAATAAAAGTTTCACCAAACAATACATTGACGCCAATGCAGGGCTTTTACTTTGAAGTCAGCCTGAGCGGCTACGTGACCACCAGCTTGACTTCCCATTTGCGATGTGTTGGCTTACATATTGTTTTTATTGAAATTACATATTTTCTACCAACATTATCAATACCATCCCAAAAATATATTTAATCACTAATTTAGGACGCTAAGAAACCGCTAATTAATTATGCCATCATTGTATGATACGGTGCAAGTCTCCAACGTTAGTGGCTAGCAGTTAGTGTTGGCTGGTACGGTGGCCCTGAAGTGCAACAGTAATGAGTGACAGCTACCTGGCTTGCTTTCTTTACCTCTTTTTTAATATCCTGGACCTAGGCTACTTTGTAATTCACTCTCCATGTTTAAAGGAAGATGTCAACTGAAGATGACATCAATGTTGCTCGCAGATAATTTCATCTTTCACGCAACTGTTACTAAACTGCCGTGTTTGTGTTATTTCTCGTAAACTACAACTCAGCACCCGACTGTTGATGAGGGTACAGTGCAGATGTGCTGATATGAAATATGAACGGTGATGTGAGCTGTGATGTAAATTCATCATCATATGGTGCATTTCTGCAGCATCTGGCTGCCCATGCTAAGAAAATCAAGCGACAAAGTCATTTGGGGCTACAAATCAGACTTTGATTGTCACAGGGCTGCAGGGACAACAAGTCACGACCGCCTCGTCTCAGCTTCAAATTATGACAGAGTTGAAGTATTCAATAAATTGAGCTGTGGCGTCCCTGCCGTAATTACGCACACGCACTTGCAGGCCAGACACACAAACAGCTGCTCTGCTCATCCAGGGTGGGTCAAGCTAATCCACGATGGCCGCAAAGGAAGTCAATCACGGCGACGAGGCCGACTACCTGCATTTATTTACGTACACACACGTTATTAACCTGCATTTGAACTTGTGTTATTGAACCGTTTCACTTGAACACACGAGGACTTGTCTCGAGTAATACTACGGGAAACCTTTACGCCAGATAAAAAGCATATTAAACATGGTTTTATTCACAGTTTAAAACAGCTCCTCGGAGTCTCTGACATTCTTCTGTCATAATACACAAAGGAAAAAGAATTATCCACTTGTCAGTGGCTGAAATCACAGTGGCGTTCTGTCTCTTGCCGTTGTTGTGTACGGCTTTTGTTGCCATGGCCGCCTTGGGCAGAGATAGGGCTGTCAGTGTTGCAAATTTGTGGCCATATTTAGCCACTTTTCTGAACCCTCAAGCGACTATTTTTCAAGAAAATTGCCAAGCAACAAATATAGCGACTTTTCAATGGTGTTATGGGAGACTTTGAAACTGCCTCCTGAGCAGGAGTTGTTCACCCCTTTCTGTCCAGACTTCAAATAAATGGTGCTTGTGCAAAGACACTACTGACGGTGTTTTGGTGAAACCAACCCATGTTCTACTTCTGATTACGAAAGAAGCAAAACAGGCAGAAACACACTTTTCTATGGTGAAAGAAAAGTCAACGTTTTCTTTTAGTACTATAGTTGCAGTGCTTTTTGTATACTGTCAAAGAGCCAAATATTCTATAGGTTGAAAGCAGAGGTGGGCACTTCCGTCATTCGTCCATTCCTGTCAATGATCATGCCCACCTTTCGGCACTTGAAGCCTCAAAAAAAATACACGGATTTAAGCAGGTTTACATTGATCGATTGGAGTGAGAACAGATGGTCCTTCTCATTCCGTATATGTTTGCAAGGCTTTGTGTCACAAAGCATTTGTCAAAAATGGACGGAAGTGCTCACATGTGCAGGAAAGATTTGTCAAAATGCTCTAAAATGGTTAGCAATATCAGAAACAGCTGGCAGTGAATAAATTAATGAAACACTCATTCAAATACATTTACTTAAACTTATCATTTTTAATAGCTTGCGAGACACCATTGGCAAATATTCAGCATGTCCAATTGTGTCCGTAAACAGCGCTATCATCAGGTCACATCCTGATTAGCTAGTGTTCCATTTCATGCTACAATCCTAAATCTGTAGTCGATAAATAAATTTGCCATGGTAAATATTAGGGGTGGGGAAAAATCGATATTGCAATACATTGTTGCGCTCTCTGTTGCAATAAATATATTGATACACTGAAGGCAGTATCGATATTTTATGACTGCATACCACATAAAGGCTTTGCCCCCGCCATTCATGTCAATGAAGCTGGAAACATACTCAACACATCATGCCGCCTACGCTAATCCTAACTTCAAAATAAAGCTTGACCAAACAATACATTGACGCCAATGCAACAGCCTTAGAGGGCTTTTACTTTGAAGTCGGCCTGCGTGGCGACGTGACCACCAGCTTGACTTCCCTTTTCGACATGTTGGCTTACATAATGAAGTTTTTTTTTTAATTACATATTTTCTACCAACATTGTCACAATGCCACCCAAATAAAATATTTGATTGCTGATTTAGGATACTAAGAAACCGCTGCAGTTAATTACGCCATCATTGTATGATACAGATCAAGTCTCTGACATTAGTGGCTAGCAGCTAGTGTTAGCATTAGCTGGTACGGTGGCCTTGAAGTTCTAAACGCAAAAAAAGTGCTGGCAAAAGTAATGAGTGACAGCTACCTTGCTTTACTTCTTTTTTCAATATCCTGGAGCAAGGCTACTTTGTAATTCACTCTCCATGTTTACAGGAAGGGAATGTGCCTTAAATTGCACTTGGTCTTTTTCATTATTAATTAAAAAAATAAGACAATAGAGCTTTGTCTTCATTTGTTTTATAAAGCACCTTGCCAGTAAATAAAAACATTCAACTCAAAATGTCAAATATTGACGTTTAGATTTTAGGAACACAACTTTAAGCCATTAATACATTGTTATTTTATACATGTGTAGTCATTATTTGAGTTGCCTAATGACGAACGAGAAATTTAGACGGTACTGAGGGGAGTTGTAATTTCCTCAGCAACCTCTGGGGGCACCAAGTTGACTGTGTTTGTTTGTAGGAGCAAAATAAACGATAAAAATCCTATTATCAAGTATTCACAATCTGAAGTTGCTGGTATAATTAATCATGGAGTTTTACTAATCCACTCAGAAAACACAAATGATTAGGCAGAAATAGAATTTCTAGACAACAAATGTATTTAGTAAACACACACATATATCAGTCACAGCCTAACCTATTAATAAAACTGAATAAAAATGTGAATCAAAGATAAAAAGAAAACGAACTAAGATAAGAAGGTAATCAAAGAGGTGGATGGGGGAAAGAAAGGGAAGCATTTGGATCAAAGCGTTGCGCCAGTGGTATGGTCAGATTGCAATGAAGGCGCACTTACGGACTGATTCAGGTGCACGGGAGATAGAGGGGCTCAGCGAGCGTCGATCCTCAGTTGAAGAAAACTCCGTTGGAGGCGATCTGGGTGGTCGGCGCACGCGCAGATGGAATGCTGCACAGGAGTCTCTGGCTGAGGATGATGGACGCACGCCTGAGAGGCCGCTGCAGGTCTCCGGTTGGTGGTGATGTAATTGCCAAATCTGGTTTGGGTGCTGCTGGGCGTCTCGGGCGCACGGCTGGAGCAGAAATGGGTCGCTGGCGCGCAGCGGCTTGGTGCCTAACAGCCGTCGTAGAACCGGATCGGTGGGACGCTGTGTGATTCAGAGAGTGGAAGGTAGGTGGGTCGGCTCTCAGCAGGAACAGACACGCGCGTTTTGGGACGCGCAGTGTGGTTGCGTGATGCGTGCTTTGGGGGGCGCGGCGTGGCTCAAGTCCGGGGCTCAAAAAAGGAAGTCACGTAGTCGCTCTCAGCGTGTTCGGCGACCACATCTCTCGTGATGGTCAGGAGAAGTTCATGGGTCAAGAAGAGCGAAGAGGGAAAAGAGGCGAAGAAGAGGGGGAAGTTCCTTCGCGCACTGGCTTTTAAATTGGTGTCCCAGGGGGTCAAGTAGTAGTCCCGCCTCTTCCGTGCGCTTGAAGCAGACTTGGTCGACTATGACCAAGCTTTTGAGATAGCATTTGATAATTTTTGATCAGAATTGACAAACCAGATGCTTCATTTATCATTTTGAACACATTTCAAACATTACCGCGATAATAAAGTTATTGAATCCGCTAAGCTTACTAATTAGCTAAACTTAGATGGCTGCAGAAATTATACACATCATTCATTTGAGATAGACATATAGGTTGTGTACAAAGATAAACAACAGAAGTCACTTGATGTCAGTCAAGTACATACAGTAGAGTCCGTTTATGTCCCGAATAATGTAGACTTCAGATTAATTAGGAGCGGCAGGATTCATCATCATGTAGAAACATCTGATAATTGGGTCTTCTCTGACTTTGGAGGGAATGGGTCTTGAAATTGGACAATTATCAGTACGAGCGGACCCCGCTAAAGTAGTTGCTGCCCCAACAATTGTCTTCACAGAAAAACGCCAGCTTCAATAAGACTAATATAACTTGGAAAATGTGGACAGAGCAAAGACAAAAAAAAATTAATAAATCATATCAACAAACCTTTTGCAGCCTCATGCGTTTCTCTCATGAATGGAAATTGATTTAGAAAAATTGGAGTGCAGTGGGGTCCGCATTGATTCCAGGGCGGCTGATGAACACGCCGCGATAGCCGCTCTGAATCAAGAGCGCAAATGAGAAAATCCACACAGAAATGACACATTTTGGCTCGGGCACTGAGATCTCTTGTTTCTGGCGGGCTGCTGTAAACGTACACATAAAAGATGATGGCTGCGTCCATCCAGTGGCCATGTGGAAACACTGATAAAGGCCCCAAAATCAATAAGGCCGCCCACTGCTTTATGATCTTTGTGCAGCCGGAGTGCTTATGCAGCATCTGGCCTCTGACACAACAGTGGATTTTTCCAAGGTGTGCACAAAGGCCCCCCGGCAGCAGGATTCAGAGTATCAGGCACGCTTATCCCTCCACCTTAACCACTTTGAGCCTAATCCAATGAGCGCAAGTGGAAGTGCTGAGGGCAGACCCCTGAGGAACTCCGCAAGCTTAGAAGAATACCATTTCTGAAGGCATGAATTTACATTGCACTAAGCGGCTTATAAAAAGGATGGATTCATTTTTGTCCTCATTAGTGTTTCTGGGGAGTTGAGAGAGGCACGGTACATCCAAGACTGGTCGCCAGTAAATCACAGAGTATATACAGTAAAGTCAAACACCTACTCACTCTCACTTTCATTTAAGCAACCATGCATGTTCTGCTTAGTAGAAACTATTTAATTTGTGAGGCTGCCCTCGTGTTACCACTCATGCTCCTTCCCCCGGCTGGAGTGTCTTCGCACTGATGCGTACGCCATTAAGGCCACGCTCCTCGACAGGAACATTTGGCCGTGCGTCACTCTGGCAGATTTATGTGCACACGGTGCGACAGGACGGCCGAAGTTTAGAGTGGAGACGGGATCTTAAATCTTCGGCCTGCCCCGTCTAAATCTTTTACGTCTCTAAGGTTGGATTGACACTGCTGGTCAAGTGCCCAATTCCCATTTCATGCCAGCATGCGGTATTTTTTTTCCACTGTCTATTGTCCATGTACATTTCTAGTAACACATTGCAGATGGCTTTTCACATTCATGGAATACAAAACGGCCCACGCAGATGCCCAAATTGCACTGAAGTGACTACACAAGTGTTAAAACGGGGCAGTGAGCATAGAGAAGTAAACATTTATATATAAATAATATGAAAATTTACAGTTTGCAGTCTTGAAGCTATTAAAAGATTTGAGCTTCACTTGACTCCTCCCTCCCCTCCTCGCATCTCTACCCAAAGGAACTCCCCCAGCTCACGCACGTGCACAGCACCACAAGGCTGCACTGCGAGCATGAGTTCTTCATGATGGAGTATGGCCAAAAATGACATGTTATCGGTTTGTTGTTATATTTTTGGGGAATGTGCAATCTATTACAAGAAAAGAGAGGCAATTAGCTTTAAAATGTCCGTGGCGTTAGGCATTTGTGTCTCACTCTAAAAAGTAACTGACTGAGTAACTTGATCTGCTAACAACACTTGATTTAATACATGAATGTCAGTTTAAAAAAATGTCATTTATTTTTTCATTTTTCTTAACATTGACTACATTTTAAGATGATTTGAATACTCCCACAATGCATTTCACCATGGTCAAGATGTAAATACTGGAGCTTTCCTTTCTGTTCTCTATTTGCTTAGTGACTTAACGATTACTATAGCGCAAGGAATCAGGGGATGTTCTCTTAAATTCTATTTGTTTATTATTCGTTAGTTTTACATTAAAATACATGCGTGAGGAACGCACCGTTACTAAGAAATGTGTGCTGTTAATTTGAATCTTGTCAATTCTTGCTCAGTAGCTACTGCACCCTACAGGCAGTGAACTGCATCTGCTAATAATGGTATAATATCGCATCCGTGCGTAGAAGTGTAACAGAACACTAAAACGTTTTATGTGTAACTTATTGGGGGAAATGTTACATGAAACATAACCATGTCACTCATAACTAAGACAAGAAGCTAAACTCAAAATATGGAAGTCACTTGTAAGTTTTTTTTTTTTTTTGGGGTTAACGGTTGATAAGTAAACAATACTTGATAATATTTTACTGAAGAGGAAAAACGATTTAATCCAAAGTGAAATAATATGTTTGTTAGTTCAACACCGTTTAAATAGGTTGTCACAACTAAAAAGACGAATGGAAACCCATAACATTTGTTTTTGTTTTGTACATCTTTTAGAGTGTATAATCGGCATGTATATATATAAGTATCGCAGGCCTGATTCTGACCTCAAGATATTCAATTTCACACATTTTGTTTTAACACTGCCTGGCATGACACGTATCCCAATTGTGCCACTTGAGAGCCAAAAATCTGGATTGTGTCACTTCAAGCATGCCTTGTAAATCCTGCCTAAATCTTTTCTGTGTGTATTTATGGCTGTTGACCCACCACGGACACACTTGACTTGTCTAATTGTCCCCTCTGTAAGCTCATTTAGCCAGCCTGTTAAGGCAATAGTGATCTCTCGGTAAGAAGGGGTTCTTTTATGGAAATGGGAGTGTATCCATGTCTCATCATTTTTGTTTTGTTGTTTCAAGTTGCAATTTCAACTTTGCGCAGGCCGTCTCCTTTCGCAATAAACACTTTGTCTTCCAATTCATTCCCACCGTGACGGAGTGCTTGTTATCAGCTCACCTTGCATCTTCCTCCTCAGTCAAAGCCTGCTGGCATGAATCACACGCCAATGTGAGCGAACCGTCTCACCCCTCTCTCACACACTCCTGCCTCTTTATTTAACATCTAGGCGCGCCTTCAATTTGATCGCAGACGAAAAGCAATGGAGACTTTTGCCGCTGTCGACATCGTAAATCTGAGCCGGATTAAAAGTGCCGCTGCACTGTTGGGGGAGCTCTGTGGGCTCATCTGTCACCTGTGGAGGAGGCAGAAGGAGGAAGACTGTTAAACTACTGCCATCTGCTGGACGATGCTGGAATAGCCAAAAGGACATTCCTGCCAGAGCCAAAATGGGGCAGGGTTTTTACTTTCTGGACTGTTACTGGCTCAAATTGAGGCAGAGGTGGTACTACCAATACCAGGTATCGGTGTAGATACTAGTCTAATTTCAAGGTATCGGTACTCACGGCGGTAGCCAATACCTGTGTCGGCCGCCCTCCTGCAGCAGTTTTGCGATCAAGAACTAGAATTTACAAATTATAGGAATAGTAAATTGCCATTAATTTCATGTAGTTTAATTTTAATATATGTTAACTTAGATTAACTTCATTCAACTGTGTGTTACCACTTGAAGCATTTCAATTAAGTTGGTCAACAATTCTCTTTTTAGACTTAAGTTGGTTCAACAAAAAAATATCAAACCACAAAAAAAAAAAAAAAAGTATGAAAAAATATATAAGTATGAATACTAAAATAATTATCTTGTCTTTGTCCAATGCAGTCCCAACATGTACTTTGTGGAAAACAAAGCTGCTGTATTTACGAGGAGCCATTCTGCTTACTATACAGTGCTGACCTGGCATAAATCAAATTCATAACAAATCCATAAATGTTCCGAACTGCTTATCCTCACAAGGGTCGCGGGGGGCACTGGAGCCTATCCCAGCTGGCTACGGGCAGTAGGCGGGGTACACCCTGAACTGGTTGCCAGCCAATCGCAGGGCACACAGAGACGAACAACCATCCACACTCACAATCACACCTATGGACAATTTGGAGTGTTCAATTAACCTGCCATGCATGTCTTTGGAATGTGGGAGGAAACTGGAGTACCCGGAGAAAATCCACGCAAGCACGGGGAGAACATGCAAACTCCACCCAGGAAGGCCAAAGCCCGGACTCGATCTCACGTCCTCTGCACTGGGAGGCGGGCGTGAAACTCCCATACCAACTATCTCTGACAATAAAGACAACCTTTTTCTTTCTTTTTTTTTATATATATATTTTAAGATTTGAAAATAAAGCTTGAGTACTTTTATGTGCATCTTATGTCAAGTTGTCTTTGGTAGTTCTAAAAGTTGCAAATGACGCTATTTTGGACAATCTGTTACCTCCAGTACTGTCTGCTAAAAATAAATGGCGGTGGGTTCCGAGAATTAAGCTTTTTGGACTTTTTGTTTTTCCCGTTATACCGAACTCGTACCGAACCATGACTCAAAACCGAGGTACGTATAGAACCATGACTTCTTTGAGCCGTTACACCCCTAATACATATACAATATAGTGGATACAATGTACACAAGGATTTTCTACTGTTAAAAAAGTGACAAACAACAGCAAATTGCTGTAGATATATGATGGAATATATAAATTAGGCTAATATGATCAATACAAAAAAAACTACAATGTAAATTCCCTTTCGATTAATGAACATGAACTGCTCAAGAATAATAACAAAGGTAATGAGAACAAATTGTCTAACCGCAAATATACTAATGTCTAAACAGGTAGTTCCAAAAAATTTGGACCCAAAGAGGGGTCACATGACAAAATGTTCCAATTTTTAGTGATGATTCTTTTTTTCATATTAGCATTACTGCTGTATTGTATTGAAGATAATATTTTATTAGAAGTCTGGCTGTTGTGTCTTGGTGATGTTTTTAAGAAGACTGGACCTGTCAAGACTGTTGACTATGGAAAACGCCACATCAAGTGTGTCTCTTTGTTGTAGTCTCTTGTAATGTGCAGAATTACAGATCCTTCTTCTCAAGTTCTCAACCTATGGTCCAAAAATATGTTATTTAGTATTTTTTTCTATATACAGTATAGATGTATTTAAGACTCTCTGTTCATCCAAAGTGATTTTAAGATGCAAAAAATGGTATTCCAGAGTAAGTTTTATATTGGAATTTGTACTGTTCAAGTAATCGTGAAATTGAAGTAATACTTGTTTTTATCATGTAAATATGATCAGAAGATTATCAATATAACGATCAAAGAGTTTAATGAGAAATCGAAACGGGTTTTGAGTATTGTAAAAAATAACGTACCTCCAGGAGACCCAAAAACAATCCTTTTTTTTTCTCTCCATAAATCCAAATCTTTTCGCGTTTTGACTTCTCTCTCTTCCCTGTTGTACCTAATGTCTACATGTGCGCACTGAATGTGGAGAAAGACGACCTGCACTGTCAAAAGGTCAACTATTTTGTTTGTATGCTTTTGTTGGCGAGGACAATTCGGCTTGTTGGAAAAAAAGACACCAGCGTATTCTCTCCAAGAGTCAAGAATCAGTATATCTGAAGGAGAAGACAATATAAATGTCCAATTTATATTCTGTCTATCAATGGCAAAGGGGCACTTTGGCAGAGACAGAGAGTTGGAATCTACTTGTACACTACAAAAATATAAACGTTGGAATATGATTTCATTGTGAAATATTCTTCACAACTGATTGATCTGCCTTTCTTCTTCTATCTTACAACATAAAAATGACATCAACACAAAACAGATTGAACATGAAGTTCAATTTCAAACCATGATGTCTTCAGTTATGCTAGTTATCGTAGCATAAACAGATAGTCCACTAACCTGCTTTCCAATGTTGCCCAATAGTGTCCCCGCTCAGGTTGATATATATAAAAAAAAATGAGATTCAGTTCCCCTTTGAAGCTCATTAGCGTCATTTTTACTGAAGAGCTTTCCGCTGTGAAGTAGCCCACAATCCCATCTCATCCGGAAAAATCCCCGCCCCGCACTCTGCAGCCTGAACCTGAACAACTCCATGCCGCCACGCACACGCCGCTCGTCTTACGCTACCTTTGACCCGCCGCACGCTCTCCATGTCGTCTTCACACACGTGCGCACACGCATGCCTGAAAATAAGCAGTGCACGACGTGACTGCGGATTGTGGACATGAAGATGACCTACAAGCGTCCCAGTCAACCCCAAAGCAAAGCTACAATACAAATGTAGGCTTGCACATGAGTTGGTTTCGTTATTAAAATACAGTGAACCAAAATCTAAAAGAATGTCTTTGGATAACAACATTTGTGTCTGACAGTCATGTTAGGACTGTGTTTTGGGTCGGGTCATTGAGTCGATGAATTTTTATGGTACGGTTTTTGTCCTTGTCCTTGATGATGTCAGTTGCTATGTTCATGTAATTCCTCACTATTATGTCCTGGATTTTAGCTTGTGTATTTATGACTCTCATTTTGTCACATAACCCTTTATTCCATCATGTAGGATTGCTCATTGCCCTAGCATGGGTTACGGAATGACACTTTTGTCAATACATCAAAGTTCCTTAGCCAAGATTTCTCTCAGCAGGTCGAGGTTTCCTATGCCTATTCTTCCATGCAAGCTTTCCTCCATGCAAGCTGTTCGTCCTTGGGTTCGAGGTTGCTTCCATGCGTCCAGCCCTGCTCTCTCATTTGAGGTTTTTCAGACAAGCTTTCGAATGTTTTCTTCGAGAACATCTAAATCAAGCCCTGCTCTTTGTCATTACTTTGTATTTTTGTATATGAAGACTCTGTCTTTCCCACCTCCCGCGTCTTGTCTGGGCTTGGGTTCTAATTCCACACCGTATGATGTGATACAATATGGCTGAGAAGTCATTGTTTATCATACCATCCATAGTAATGTAACTGTTTAGAATTGTGAAGTTTTTCCTTTTTGTTTTGCTTTTTAGATATGATTTGAATGAATAGGCCATCAATCATAGGGTGCAATATGATGTCGGCCGTTGGTGACCATTGCTCAATGTGATTGGCTGCTAAATAGCAAATGCTAATTGGATTTCATCCTGCTTGTATTATTAGTGTGTTGAGCAAGGTTCTGGATATGTGAGCATTTTATTTCATGAAACGCTCACCGTGGATGGAATGACAAACAATGAAACTACGTTTTAATATTTTAATACGTGGTCATTTATTTTTAATGTAAAGTATTCAAGTTTGGTTACTTTGTTAACATTATTCTAAATTATTATTCCTGTATTTTTATTTTATTTGAGATGTTTTCAATGTTATTATTTTATTCCATATGTTGACCCCAAACATTTTATGTTATTCTGTTTTTTATTATTAATATTGTTTTGTTTTTTTAGGTTTTTTCATTATGCAGAGCATTTTCATTGACTCCAAAGAGTGTAACGATGATGACACACTGGCTGTGCACGTCCTCATGGGTTTCAACATTCTTGGCTAGTGTTTTTGGACGTGCACGCACACGAACACACACACACACACACATATATGTAATCACATTGCTTTTGTGGTGCCGGCCACACAGATTGAATGAGCAAGCACCTGCTGTGCTCCGAGCAAGCTGGCAACTCGCAGATTAAATAAAGCTGTCCGGTCCAGACTGAATGTCTCACAGCACACGGAAATGTAATGTTTGCATCTCAGACAGTGCTGCAATGTGTGGGGGAGCATCCCAGGGGCCCCAGCTGGGCCCAATTTGGGGTCCAGAGGGGTCGATCTCGCAGCAGCGAGCGTCACTCCACAAAGGGAATGAATGGCAAGAAAATGAGCTTTCGCTCTCAAGTGAAATTGACTGTGGAAGCTGCACAAGGGTGTGTATTATACACTATTGATTTCTGCTTTTATGCACTCCCACACTTTGGCAAGATTCATTGCTTTTAACATCTAATATCCAACAAGAGGAAGCTGCTTTATATCCCCAAAAGATTTTTTACATTTCAACAACTGGAAAGTACTGTAAGTCTTTGTCTTTGATTAGAAGCGGTGTACTGAGCACGTTTTGTGACATCACCACCACCCCCAGGACTTAGGCATAGTTTTTACCATTTAAAACTGTCTTTAACGGTCTTCTTCACAACAAATACATGAAATGCTTTCGTCAAAACGCCACAAACATCAAGACTAAATAGTGCAGTGTTTCTACACTGATATAAGGCTTGAAAATCGCAGTTTGCATGTCAAAATGGGGTACCGCACGAATGCAAGGTCACGTGACTTCAGCAGCTTGAACCGTAAGGAGGTTAAACAGAAAATGGCTCGTTGACGACCTATGCTAGTCGTGCTTGTTTTGTTCTCGTTTATCTCCGGGGGGAAAACATGCCAAGTAAACACAGCTGTTATGGAACTTGCAGAAATGATTCCAGACACTACGACCGTATTCGTTATTTGTTTCCTGAAGCCAAAACTTCTGAGGGATAAATGTGAACGGGGATCAACTTGTGCGGACGTCTAAAAGAGCTGTTTAACGCCAGCGAAGTGAAGACTTTCACTTTCATATGTACATTTTGTTGGGGGACATGCATGCATGCTCCGACAGATGACAAACCTGCCCTTGCCCGGCTTGCCGGGCACCGCCGTCTCGAAGAGGTAAGCGATTGTCTTTATTTATTTATTTATTTTAGCGTTTGGCACTACCCGGACTGCCGGACGACAAAAATAATTGCCATGGGAAAATGCTAAAATGGCGTTGCCACCGTTGCTCGGACCTGTCTTGCTTATAGCCTGTTTTTTGAGGAGGGGGGGTTCCTTTTGTGCAGCTGTGACATGTATGAAAATGTATCTGTAGGGCCTTTTCTGAATTAAGGAATCAGGTTTATAAGCGGGAAAGATATAATAATTGAAAGAGTTGTTGGTAGTGCCCAAGAATTTCCGAGTAGAATTGCGATTGCCACACACACATTCACACACAATAAAAATTACCCCCGACAACAAGACATAAGACAACCAGATATGACAGACAGGACATATGGTGCTAAAGGATAGCTTGTTGAAACTGGAGAATGTCAGTGTCAGTTGCGTAGGATGATGTTTTGAGGGGGAGAAGGAAAAAAACTTTACTTCTGGATCAGGTCGGCTCTTTTCCCCGTCTTTTTCAACCATCGAACACTCAAGCTATCTCTTCAATTGAACATTAGTATGTTATTCGACGACTATACCAGTGAATTTGGCACCACGAATATCCTTCTCAGACAGAATTAGTAGATTTAATGAAGTAGACATCTCGCTAGTAGACTTTTTACATGCGTCTAGCATGACTGGCCCGCCGAGTTTGACCCCCTCGCTAGTCTCATGAATATTAATTAATGTGGTGACGTATATCGGTGGTACCTCATTGGGAATTTGCTCCTCATTAATAAACATTGCTTCTACATGCACGGGTGCAAGTGGCGCCTATGGACACAAGGAGGGAGGGAGGGAGGAAGAGAAGGAACAAGCTTTTCTACAAGGAAAACATATTCTATGTTCGTGCATTGCAATATCAGTTCCTTCTAATAGAATCTTCTCCAAAACAGAGCAGATATTTTCTAACAGAAGAAACCAGATCAGTTCCTCAAAGCTGAGGTAGGTGGGAGTAAGTCTTTGCCCTCAAGTCCTGAGTCAAGTCCCAAGTCAAGACTGACAAGTCTCAAGCAATTCACAAGTCCAAGTTTCAAGTCCTTTTGAGTCATTTTGACAACATCGTAGACTATATTATTTCGGGTGACCATCAAAGTTGGAGTCAGGGACTCAGGGAGTGAACCCAGAGTGGTACAACAGATTGCCGTGTTTGCAATGTGTTACCAGTAAGTTTACAGTCTCATTAACTACGCAGCTAGCACCAGTAATTAGCCGATAAACAACTGACATTAGCTTACTTACCGTTTTTTGTGCAACTTCAGATGTTGAACGAAGTTTGAAGTTGTTGCCTCTCCGTCAGTGATGTAATCTTGGACATACTGCAATTCATTTTTTGTTGACCACCTCATAGTTTTTGTACCCAAACAACTAGTGGTACAACGGATCACAAAAATCACGGATTGGATTGTTTAAAATAGAACTTAGTCTTAATTTATTTTATAAAATGTTTTTGCCCTTTAAATTAAAAAATATATATATATTAACTCAAAATGTCTGAAATGGCCGTTAAGATTTAGGAACACAACTTTAAGTGCAATATAAGGCAAGATACATTATTATTTTATACATGGTCCATGTATAAATAATAAGTTATATCCTGCCTTATGTTATGTTGCATTTGTAATGCACTTGAAGTTGTTTTCCTAAAATAATGGCCATTATGAATGTTTTTTGTTTCATTTTTTTTTAAAGCTAGTGTTTTATAAAATAATTATAAATGAAGGCAGAGTTCTATTTATTTATTTTTAATGATGAAAAATGCGTCTAAGTACAATTTAAGGCACATTGCCTTCGTTTAAACAGGGAGAGTGGATTACAAAGTAGCATAAATCCACAATACTGAGAACAATAAGAAAAGCAAGCCAAGCAACAGCTGTCAAACTACTGTTGCTAGCCAGGCACCCGATGCTAACGCTAACAGCTAGCCACTAGCCACGATTGCCGGAGACTTGTACCGTATCATATAATGACGACATAATGAACTTGTCGTTTCTTCTCATACTAAGTTAGCACTAATATACTTTTCGCATTATGATAATGGTGGTAGAAAATATGTAATTTCAATAAAAACATTGATAATGCAAGCGAAAATGTCAAAGGGAAGTAGTCAGGCTAGCGTTCACGCCACCATGCAGGCAGACTTCAAATTAAAATCCGCCAAGGCTGTTGGATTGGTGTCAATGTATGGACTATATGCACAAATCACTTCCGCATTCGACTAATGAGTGCACCCAACCTTCCAGTGCGGGGAGATGTGAGCATTGTTGATGTGAGGTAAAACTCTAAGCCTAAATCTTTATACCTGAAAAAGAACCGGAGTCGCTCCTTGCTTTAAAACTTTGTCTATCAGAATATAAAAACTACTAATTAGATCACCCAGAGCCGTAATTTTAACGGCTTGAGCTCTGGTAATGATGTCATTGCTTAAAATGATTATTACACGTAAATACAAGCCGTTTGAGTAGCTACTAAAGCTATTTTTTTTTATTACATTTTTTTTATGTAAATGTGAATTATGTATTGTAGCTTGTCTCCCGAGAGTCCAGACAGGGGGGGTACTGTCCCCCTTCCAGTCAGGTCGAGGTGTTGGATCTTTCAGATGGAACCTGCCAGCTAACTGTTCATAACTTGTTAATTTTTCCTTTTTTATTTTTATTTTTTATTTTAATTATACGTTATTGGATAAGAATATATATTTGCATAAGTTATTGTGCTTCCTACTCCTTTTGAACATGTAAATTGTGACATTGTTTAATTATTTTCTTTCTTCAATTTTTTATTTCAACTTCAACTTATTTTTTGTTATGTGCTAATATGTTCAATAAATCAACCAACCAACCAACCAACCAACAACAACAACTCTCTGGTCTGTAGCCTCCTCTTCGTTGACGGGATCTGACGATCTCTGCCTCGTCAATATTTTGAAGCAGATGTAATGCCTCTACTGTTTTTTTTTTTTTTGTTTGTTTTTTGACATTTCTCTTAACGCCTTGAAAAGTGAAGTGGTTGCTTTGGAAATCCGACCGCGTTGTCGGCGGTGCAAGAATGACTCAAATAATTATGCTCATGTTTTATAATACAATAAAATGGCAGCATATGAATAAAATACACAAAGGCACGTGAAAAGTCAAAACGCCAGAAAGGCAGAAACATTAGAGAATTTCTTAAACAGAGTAACAAACATTAAAGTTTAAGCTTCAAAATACAGCTCCATTGTTAACAAACGGCTTCCCTGATATGTCTGAATGACGGCGCTGTCGGCCCAGCTCCCGCACGTACACACACATGCAGTGACGCGCGCGCGCACACACACACACCGAGACAGAACTAAATGGTTAACATACATTTTTATCTTTTTGTTTTGGTGGAAGAAGCAAGTCTTCTCATCAAATCATTGTTGTTAAAGTCCAAGTCGAGTTGCACGTCTTTTAACATTTTGTCAAGTCGAGTTTAAAGTCGTCAAATTCATGACTCCAGTCTGACCCGAGTCCAAGTCACATGACTCGAGTGCACACCCCTCTCCAACATTATGTTTAATGGTATGAATTGTTTGATGTTGTTATATTTTGGCTTGCATATCAGTGAGCCAATGTGTTGCTTTGTGTCCGCACGGTTGTGAAAAATGGTCTCCATTCAAAGCGGGGAAAATGCCCATCATTTGTTCCCTCGGCTGGGCAGCACACATTTGTGGGCCTCCTCCCCGATCGAGAGCTCATTTAGACCATGACATCCCCCGCGTGCCTTCTCTGCCATGTTTGGCCTCCATTTGCTTGAAAACGTTGGCGTCCTTTTCTTGGCACGCTGCATAGTATTGAGCAGAAGGCTTAAAGGATGGCTTTAATTACCTTGGCTTTGTATGCTTTGCTGGCATCCCTGCTCCAAAGGCCAGTGCTTGTGGGTGCCTCCCCAAGAGGACGTGCACAGTGTCTGCTAATGCCGACCTATACTGTACTGTATAGGTGCTTTGATAAGGACATACTTTTTGCATAGTAACAAGTGCAATTCAACGGCAGGGCACGTTCAATGTTCAGCATTTGCAAATGGATATAAAAAAAAACTTTAGTTTGAAATTTTAAAAGGGAAGTCAAATTTTGCCCTTATTTTGGGGGGAAAAAATATGATGTTCTATGCAGCTCCACTAGTCTAAATATGGTATTCTTGATAATATTGCGTTAGTGAAATATGAGTTAAGCAGCAAAATCCAGTGTTTTTTATCTGTCTCAGGGGGTGGCATTTTGCCACTTGATGTCAACTGAAGATGATATCAATGTTGCTCAGGGTTCAGGCGATGACCAATCACAGCTCACCTGATTTCTGAAGGTATCGGTATCGTTTCCGATACCAGCCGTATTTTAAGGTATCGTACTCGTGACGGGCCGCCCTCTTGTGGCCATTTTACAACCAGGAAATAGAAATTAGAGGAATAGGAAATTGCTATTCATTTTAATGATTTTTTTTTTTAGGAAAAATACTATATTTGAGTATATAGGTCTTTCTTTAAAATTATCTGTCATTTAGGGGGGGAATTTTATTTAGTAGTGGGATTGGCATTTGGTATCGGTGACTATACATTTTGTTTTACTCATTTGTAATTTTTAAACCTTTTTCTATAACCAGGCTTGGAGAGTAACGGAATACATCTATCGCCGTCACGTAATCAGAAAAAAAAAAAAGTAACTGTATTCCCTTACAAATACAGGAAAAAACATGTAATCGCATTACAGTTACATTTATTTACAATGGGGATTACTTTGAGGGATTACAATTTCCACGATGAGAGAGAGTGCGAAAGAGGGTGAGAGAGAGAGAGAGAGAGAGAGAAAGAGAGAAGGACAGAGCAAGAGAGAGAGAGAGAGAAGGACAGTGAGAGAGAGCGCGTGCACGCTCACGCGAGTGGGACTGTTGCTACATGTCAGGAAGGTGGGGACAAACGAACTGACTAGTCGTGTCCTCCACACGCGGGCAGTTTGAAAAAGCTTTCACGGACGGGAGGAGGAAATGGCGACCGGTATTGACTGAAACTTACTCGGAGCGAAAGTTTGAGCTGAGATTCCAGTGGCATGCTACGCGCTGTAGCTTCTTGCCAGCTAGCCTATCCATCTATCTATCTATCTATCTATCTATCTATCTATCTATCTATCTATCTATCTATCTATCTATCTATCTATCTATCTATCTATCTATCTATCTATCTATCTATTCTTTCAGTGACAGTTTGAAAACAGCATATGGACATCAATCAATCAATCAATCAATCAATCGCCTACATGCTTTTTTAATTACACAAGAATTTTAGCTATTCGTAGGCTTATAGCAGGGGCACATTGTATAGAGTATATATTGTGATGATATTTATTTTATTTTGTCTTCATGAGCATACTTGGTATTGGAGTAATCCAAAAGTAATCCAAAGTAATCAAGTTACATGACTTTGATATTATGGTACTTGGATTACGTTACTAACTACATTTTTTAGCAGGTAATTTGTAACTGTAACGGAATTCATTTTAAAAGTAACCCTCCCAACCCTGTCTATAAATATATTCATTTTATTTTAATTTGATCATTTTTAGCAATGTTATTTGTCTCTTTTTTTTTTAGCTTCTGAATTGTTTTGTAAATTATATTCTTTTGGGTGCCTCCCCGTGAAGACCCATGAGGACACGTCGAGTGTCTGCTCACGGTGACCTACGGTTTACTCCACTGTGTAGGTGTAACACTAAAAAGGACGCTAGCTCTTTGCATATAAACAAGTGCAAGTGCATTTCAAGGACAGGGGCCCGTTCATAATCAATAACTGCTAAAGGTCCTAAATGAGCACATTAGTCATGTTGACTACTTTTCTGCATGCTTATTGATCAAGGGACAATGTCAAGTGCGATGACGGACAAAGACAAATAAGCCCAAGGAGGAAAGTGCCGCTTGCCCAGGGTCCAATTGGAACAACATCAGCCGCTCCTGCTTGTCCGCATCTTGTCTTTTACTCTTTCTGTTAATATTATCGACCCGCGACCGCATTGTTCCTGCCCGTCGATACGCGTCCGTTCTCCATCAAAGAACTTGAGGGGGAGGGAATTCAATTTGTCAGCGTTCATTCAAAACTATTTTGTTCTTTGGCTGCTGGCTGACATCCGGCATCCAGCAAAACCAATGTGCTAGAAACGCAGACGTCATCTTCCTCTGCCACTGCAAGCATCAACGCATCCATCCACAGACACAAAAAACTTTTCATATTGACAGCTCAAAACATCCGGGCATTTCTGATACCTCCTCAATGTAACACAATGCAAATGCTTCCTTTAAGTGAAAACAAATGGCGGATTGTATTGCTTTTGCCTGTGACGAGCATACTAAACACACATATTAAACAATCCTGAGAGTGTGCTTTCTGCTCGGAAAAATGCCTGTTCAATATTTACAATCGGAAATAAGCCTAATCGTGCATACTGTATGTGTGGTCAGCCCTGAATTGGGCCGAGCCACGGACTCTGATGGTAATATTAATTAATTGTGCAAGTCTATACTTGAAAATGAAAAACTAAAATACTAGAGAGATATTTCTCATTTTGACAACCTTATTTGGAATAATATGTAAGAAAAAACAATTATGAGCAGCACAATTTGCAATATTGTGCATTTGCACTGTATAACTGGGGTGTGAGTGTGCTGACATAACAAAAACACAAGATGTTTCAATATAGTTGTCCAATAAAAACTGGTTTGTTGGTTTAATTTTTCTTCTCGGCACAGGTGACAGGTCTGCACACGCATGAGTTAAGTAAAGATGCAACATAAGCACGAATCCGCAGGTGGCGCCAGCTCTTGACTCGGCTAAACTGACATTTTGAAATAATCCACTGCATTTATCTGCCATGACTTGAATTAATCCTTCTCCACATTTTCAAACAGTGATTACAGGCCATTAAGCCGTTTTGTGTTCGTAACTGCAAGCTAATGGTTCAAATTTAGGACGCTTGACGTCGAACAGCTTGTCGTGAAAAGAAGCAACATGACGTCAGCCCCCACATACCGCCGTCAGTCGTCATGGTAACGCACCAGCATACTAGCTGGGCTAGTGGTACTTTTACACAGTCTGGTGGCAAGGAACTCCCAACCGTTTAAAGTTGAGGCCATTAGCAGTGCTTTGGTGCTATCTCGTGGCTCGGGTAGGCAATTACAAGTCAACTGTCTATTTAAAAAAAAAAACAATCCTAGTTTAAAACCCCACTTTGAAACCCTCGCTGATCCTGGGGGTTTCCAGAGACCCCCAGTTTGAGAACCCCTAGGCTCAGATGTCACTGCAGGCCAGTCAATTATTCGAGATACACACGGACACTGACGAGAAAAGGGGGAGGGGGAAAACAACCCGTTATGTCAAGTGGCAACAGGTGTGTGCAAGTAATGTCGCATGGGCGGATTTGTAGCTATAAAACCGCCCCCCCATCAGCTAATGTCACGCAATAGAGTTCCTCTTCTGGAATGGCAACCTACTCCTGTTGGCCACAGCAACCAATGATGAAGGTCTTCATGCTACCCCTGGTCCTGCTGTGTTTGTGGCTTCTCCAGGAAGGCGCTCAAGCCTGCAGATGTGCACCAAGGCATCCGCAGCAGGTGTTTTGTCAAGCAGACGTTGGTAAGTTCAAACACAGTGCTTTTTTTTTTTTTTCTCCCAATGCTGTATTTGTGCTAGTTTGTTTGCAGTGTTGTGGTTTAAGGGTGCCTGTATAACTTTGTAACATGACCCCCTCATGTGCAAGTGTACTTATTTAAAAAAAAAATAAAAATATATAGCTGTGAAGGATACTTCTAAATTGTTTTTGTGTGTGAAGTGGCCATGTTGAGGAGAGGCAAAAGCACAGGTTTTGCTAATGACAAAATCAAAACTTTTACTTTTACTATGCTAAGTTGCTTCATCTTCAGCTCCAGTCCAGTTTTTGGCAATGACTTTAGTCTTGATTATAAATGGCAAGTTCCCTTGGAGTAGCAGGTGTTGATCATGACTAAGGCAAGCTTATCTTTTACTGTGCCATTTCAAATCATGTTCTAAAGTAGTTCATAACTAAACATGCATTTTTTTTTTTTTTTTTTTTAGCTTTTTGTTGGTTCTGACCAAGCCATTTCAAAATAAAATAACGCCCAGGGGTTGAAGTGCCCCCCACCCCTTAAGAAACTGGAGTACTTTAACTTTTTTCTTTTTCTTCCCTCAATCAGTTTCCCATCTACTTGGAAAAAAACATGACTTGAAAGAGGCTTTATGTTGGATTTTTTTTTTTTTTTGGCACATTCTGTGCATTGACCCAGTATTTTACGAGTATTGTTAAAATTCAAGTAAGGAGATGAAAGTATTGAAATCCAATGTCTTTAATTCTGGCCTCAAAAACCCTTCATAGATAAATCTTTAAGATGTCATTCTGTCTTTCTAGTCATCAAGGCGAAGGTTGTCAGCATGACTAGCGCACCGGGTGAAGTTGGTCTCAAACCAATTAAGTATGTCATCAAACAGACAAAGGTAAGGTTTACTACGTTCATGTATCTGCATGTATGCAAATTGGCCATAAAACAATCATGTTTTTGTGTGTTTTCTTTCAGATGTTCAAGGGCCCGAAAAAGAATTTCGATGCCATCTACACGGCATCCAGTTCTGCTGCATGTGGCGTTACTCTGACCACTGGCATTAAATATCTATTTATGGGTATTTAAGAAAAAAAAATCCCAAATGAAAACAATCTGGTCTGTGGTCAAACGGCCTCTCATAGCAAAATCAATGTTGTATGTTAAAAAAATAAAATAATTAACCTGTTTTGCATATGTAAACTAGCTTACCACTGGAACTCAACTAATTAATTGGACTTGTTTTTGACAAAAATAGATTGAAATCACAAGTTATAAAAAAAAAAAAATTCCTTTACTGCAATCCTATGAAACTTTTCAACATCGTACCAATGCTGTCAAGTTTTCATTAACCCCCCCCCCCCATGTCATTTTTCTCTTGTTCCAGCCGGACTGAACTCGGACGGCTCGTTGCACATCACATCATGCGACTTCCTTAAGCCATGGGATGACTTTAGTGCCTCGCAAAAGAAGCTGTTGAAGTGCTATGAGATGGGCTGCAATTGCAAGGTAGCAAAGCAAGGGATGGATTTAACATGCGCAATTTGTTTTCATGGAATAACGATTTAGCTCATCCGTTTCCTGGGTTTGTTCACAATGCCAGCCCGAAGGCAATCAATTAGTTGACAGCGGAGGATGACTCAGGACAAGATGGCAGTGCCCTGAGATTGTTAAATGGATGGAGTAATCTGCCCAATTTGTATTCCATAAATGCAATATTAATCAGCACACCATGTTTAGACTGGTGGGGCATTGAGTTCCCCTTTAACTCATGCATAGATGTGAACATGTCCACTAAATCCCCTGTGTAACCCTAACCTGCAGATCACACGATGCCCCAGCTCCACATGTGCCATGAGCAGCCCGACGGAATGCTTTTGGACCAACATTCTGATGGAGAAGTTGTACCAGCACTATGCTTGCTTCAAGAAGGGAAACGGTTCTTGTTCCTGGTACAAAAAGGACAATTCCATGAAAGTCAAAGGCCATTAACAAATAAAATGCAACCAAAAAATGTTTTTGTTTTTTCCCCTGTGGTGACTTTCTGACTAAACACACTTTAACTTGTGCTTAAAGTAAAGCCATTGGCTGCAACACTTTCTGGCTACTGCTCTTAATTTTCAGAGTAATTTCACATCCCATAATCAAAATCGGTTGATACATGAGTGATTGGGAGGATAAATGTAACTTTATAGGGACATTTACTCCCTTGTAATATGCACACAATGCTCCCTTTTAACTTTATGCTTCATAAATCGTCTATTTGAACTGCTTTTCTGCAGTTTAGCAATTCCTTATACAAAACAACTTTGGACAGATGAAATGTGAAAGGGTAACAATAATACTGGTTATCACAACCATCTTAACTTGGAGAGTGTGACACACAAAAATCACCATTTTTAACAATCCAAAAAAAACCAAGAGTGATGGGATATTTTCTTCATAGTAATTAAAACTTAAAAAAATAAAATAAAATTTTTTAGGAGTTATGGAATTCCAGCTGAGATGTTGCCATGGTTAATGAGGAATCTCAACAGATTGCAAGAGTGCTTTTGTACTGGACACAATCTACAGAACTTTATTTCTTTTTAAAGAAAATCCAATCATTGTCTCTCAAATGGCATGTGAATAAAATATTTAGCTTCCATCACTTATTGGATTTTAAAAAAATAACCAGGACTTTGGCCCTCCAGGACCGGAGTTTGACACCTATGTTGTAGACAATGTGTACGTATATATTTTTTTGTGTGTGTTTGTGTACCATATTAAAATACTGACGAAAATAACACTTGAAATCTAATGATGACTTTAACTTTTACACAGTATTGTATTCCTTTTATATCTGTCCATCTGTGCATCTCCTAAGTCAGGGGCGGGAAAACCCTCTTCCAACACAAGCTGATTCCAATCAACAGGATCGTTATCAGGCTTATGCAGAGCTTGCTGATGAGCTGATCATATATCAGCTGTGTTGGAGGGAAACATCCCAAACTTGCAGGACTCCGGACCTCAAGGACCGAGTTTGCCCAGACTTCTTTTCAAAGGCATTTTAAAAGGCAAAAATGACTACACACTTTGATGCTGACAGCCTGACACAGTTGCCGCTCTTACTGATAGTCCAGTTAATGATCAGCATTTAACCAGGCTTTCTCAAATGTGCTCTTTTAGTCCGCAAAATTACGTCATTTTGTCTCATAGCCCAAAATCTCACTTTTTCTCAAGAAGAAAATCCAGTTTGCTGCTATGCACACTTTAAATTTAAGGAGCAATTTTTTATTATTATTATTATTATTGGATATCCTACTGGAAATTATAACAATTTCCAGTCGGATATCCAATATCAAAATATATTCTAGCTAGCAGCAGCTCTACACTGGAGTCCGAAATGCCACAACAGGACACCCGAATAATTGCTGAAGGGGTCCCGAGAGACGGCTGATGTTGGTCCAACGACACAACTGGAAGTCCTCGCCATATATGTCGGGAATCAGAAATCCTCATCATCCAATTTACCAGTCGGGTGCCAGCAATAAGTTTTTATTTTTTTTAAATTGTTTTTATATAACTTGGCTGTGTGTGCAAACAGTCATTAGCGTGCGCAGGTGAAGTGACGTCACTCGTGGGCGGATTCTACAGCCATAAATAGGCCCTCATCAAGGTGTAGTTTCAGCAACAGCAACCAGTCCTTTGCACAGAGCACAGCTCCCCTTCCACACAACGCAAACCTTCGATTTCGACTCAGTTTTTCTTTTTGCTGTTGTTTGCTTAACGAATTAGATTTTGTCGGCCTGAGGTGCAACAATGAGCTGGATGGGAAAGAGTTTCATGCTGCCCGTGGTGCTGCTTTGCCTGTGGCGGCTCCAGCAAGAAGCACAAGCCTGCAGCTGTTTTGCGAGGCATCCGCAGCAGGCCTTTTGCCAAATGGACGTCGGTAAGTGGAATGGGACTTGAAGTTCTTTGGGGCTTCATGTGGTCAGTTTAACTTTTCTGAAATTTACATTGTTAGCAAGTCTAGTCTTTTTTTTAATTTTTAATTTTATTTTTTTCCCCTAATGACATCAGACTGTTTCTTTTTGTTTTGTTTTTACTTGGTTTTATTTAGGCCAAATTATCTTAACTACGACTTTTCTTTCACACACTATGTTTAAAAATATTTATTTATAAAAAGTACTTTAAAAAATAAATCAACTCCAGTGAGGATGCTTGGCTTAGAAAACAACTGCAGGTGTTGCTAATGACGTTAATTAAGGCACTCGTCTAGTTTGTGACAAAATGGCTGACAAAGTAACTTGAATTCATTTTGAGCATTAAGAACATATTTTAGCAAACTTTTTAAAGCAAGCAACTTCTCCTGGATGACAAGGTTACTTCAAGGATTATTTTAGGTGATGCCATTTTTGGTCCATTTCCTGTCTAATTTGTTTAAAAAACAGGAAAAGCCTGGTTGCAAAATGAGTCGTGTAGTGTTGTTGTTGTTTTGTTTTAAATGTATTTGTTTTAATGTCTATCATCTATATATCTTCTTTCTAGCTATCAAGGTGAAGGTGGTTGGGAAGTCTCGCTGTACCTCCCATCATATTACGTATGACATCAAACAGCTCAAGGTACGACTCGTATAATTTCT
The DNA here is from genome assembly GCF_051991255.1 of Vanacampus margaritifer. NCBI lineage: Eukaryota > Metazoa > Chordata > Actinopteri > Syngnathiformes > Syngnathidae > Vanacampus > Vanacampus margaritifer. The sequence goes on from NC_135433.1 coordinate 21,209,552, forward strand.
GCATGCAAATTCGACATATGTCTAACTTATTTATTTTCCAGATGTTCAAGGGCCCTAACAAGAATTTTGATTCCATCTACACTGCACCCAACTCTGCAGCATGTGGTGTTAATTTGGCCAATGGCACAGAATATCTCATCATAGGTGTGTATTTATTGCAGCTTCTGTTTATTTGGGCTAAAGTGATTCTGTCTTAACCCATATGTGGCGGTGGCGCGGCGTGAGGCCTGCTAGCTAATGGGGCTGGGAATCTTTGACTGTCTCATGATTCGATTCAGAATTTTGCGTCCATGATTCGATTCAGAATGATTTTAGATTAAAAAATATTTGATTGACAATGATTTCTGCTTCAATTCATAGATATGCAAACAATTGTCATGATCTACTCCAGTCTGACTCGCTAATGCTAATTAGCGCGCTACTCGTGGCACTTTTATCACTCAAAAGAACGACTATTCATACAAAACGCTTTAGGAATGTATACAGAGAAGCATCTTAACATCCTACACTGCAAAAAAAAAAAAAAAACTTTTATTGGAATAACTTGATCATGACATTTTGCTGTTATGTGGCTACAACTTAACAGTATATCAGAACAAGCAGAACCACACTGCCCCTAAGTGGCCAAATTGTGTACAACATAAACAGTGCTTCCAGTAAAGGCACACGCAAACGAGGGCAAGACAGTATAAAATAATAGAAATGAAATCGATTTTAAATGAGAATCGCGATCCTTATGAGAATTGTTTTTTTTTTGGGGCACAAGCCTACTAGCTAGCTTGCTATGTGCCACTGCCTTCAGCTGTGTGTGGGTCCACACAACAGACACTTCAGGGAACCTGAACAGTTAATCAAAGACGGCAGCAGACATTAACATTGAGGTGACAGCTGGATTTTAGTGTGACGCGTTTTTCAGCGCGTTGGCACGCCCACAGCATCCGATAACAGAAGTCCATTTCATTAACTCTTTCACTGCCAGACGTTTTCAGAACGGGATGTCGCCAGTGCCAGCCGATTTAAGCATTTTGACTGTTCTTTCAAGGTCCACAGAACATGTTGTTTGGACGATGGAAACACACATACTACCAAATGAAAGATTGGACTCTCATCTTTCATCAGGAAAAAAAGTGTGTTTCTACCTTATTCCATTCTTCAGTAATCAACAATAGAAAATGGTTACTTTCACCGAAATTCTCTGTTTTGAAACAAAAAGCGGAGAAAACAAGCTTTTTGTGAAACGATGTTATTTCATGCACTCTTGTGAATTGTACACTTCTTTTTGTCCATGAATGATGCCACAAACACCTAAATAGTGCTTTACTTCTGTAAAACGCTTTCACCAACAATGAAAAAGTGTTTTTAAGTTTGCAAAATACGTTTATTTCCGTTCAACAGTGTAACAATTTGACAAAACAATTTATAATTTGCAACTGTGGTACTATTTACAATTATGTGGATGTTTCAAATACAGTTTTTCTTTTTGTAACGCTCTCCTGCGTGCAAGGAGAGGGAGCAGGATTCACACAACAGATTAGTTTCACTTTCGCTTTGTCCGTTTCGCGTGCAGACGTTACACTTTCTTGACGGCCTTTTTTTCCGGGGAATAAATAGCAAGTAGCAGACTGTACACACTCCTCCGATGACTATGCATTGGACTCGGGGCACTCTTCGTCGTCCGCCTGAGCGTTGTGCTCCGTGTTTTCCGGTGTCAGCATCGCTAGCCCGTGAACCTTTATAACGTCGTCATAGCCGCCGCGTCAGCACTTCCAACTTCGCCGTCAACCTCGGAGTCACCACCATCATCATCATCGATGATGATCATCGTCTTTATCAATGTGCTCTTTATCGTTGGTCGATGTCTTTGAAAAAAACGGCTCGACCGTGAGCTGCTTGCAATCGGCCGCCATTATGGCTTCTTCAGCCAATGTCCCCTCAACACTCTAGCCCCGCCTCACGTCTTCTACTGACGCCCACCCAATCTTGTCAAGAGAGTCATCGCTTCCCTCTAGGGGCCAAAAATAGTCATTAGGCACAACAGACTTGCTGGAAACTTTCACCACAGATGCGGAAGGGTTCCCTCTACCCGTTTCCCCAAATTTTTTTTTAAAAAATTGGATGACGTCTTAACGTCATTGGCGGCCCTCCGTAGGTTTTTACTTGACGTCTTTTAACGTCAGTGGCAGTGAAAGAGTTAAGAGCCTCATTTTTTTTATATGTAGCACCAAATATGGGCAAGCTCGTGCTCCATCTGCACACCGTTTTATAACATTCTTTACTGCCTATGACAGTTTTTTTTTTTGTTCTTTTGAGAGTCAATTTTACAGGCGCACTTTAGATTTTACCAAGTGTCCCCTCATTACCTCTCCTGTTATCTTCCGCCATTACAGGCAGACAGGATTCCAACAATACGCTGTACGTCACCATGTGCGACTTCCTTCAGCCGTGGGAGGACTTGACCTCCATGCAAAAGAAAGGTCTGCTAAAGCATTATCAAACTGGCTGCGACTGCAAGGTAGGAGAGCCGAGCATGAATTTGAGATTGGGGGATGTATTCAGTAATGGTCACTAATTAATGTAGTCTCAGTCACTTGTCTGATTGATCAAATTAAACACATAGTTTGTTCTTTTGCTAACCAAAATGGCAGCACTTGATGCAAGTCAATCTCTGAATTAAGTGTGGGGATGTATCACATGTGGTGAAATGTGTGCAGTATTGACTAACAAATATTGGCTTCTGATTAGTCATGTTACAGTGTTGGTTAAATTGCTGTCCTGGCGCCTGCAGATCACACATTGCACGTCCGCCCCGTGCGGCAGCAGCCCGGCCGAGTGCTTGTGGGCAGACTTTCTGATGGAGAAGGTGTACAAACACTTTGCTTGCCTCAAGAGAAGCGACGGCTCATGTGCTTGGTACAGAGGGGGCTCCTAACACCACGTGACAATAATAATAATAATAAAAATAAAAGACACAAGAAAAATCAATGCAGTGTGTATTATATGGTGACAATTCTGTACTTTCGCACAATTTTGTACTAAGGGAACGTATACATACACTTTGAGCCAACGTGAGCTGGCATCCTAACTTATGTCATTTTTTGGGGGGGTGGGGGAGAAATTGAAGTTTTTCTTTTTTGATAACCTGTAGGTGACAAGCCACTCTTGTGACTGTTTTCTTTTTTTGTATGTGCAGGTGTGTGTGCTCATTAATTCACCTAAAACCTATTAAAAATCCCATACCGTTCACCGAAACCAAATACTTCAGAGGTGTGAAGTTGTCAGGAGACCCGAGGAAGGATCAAGGAAAGTGAAATTCAGCACCGACCAGACATCACCTACCATCCACCGGGTTACCAACCAGTCTTTCACCAACCCCAGAAACATCTAAATTACAAAAAATTAGGGAGACCTCAAAAGACTAAAGGAAGGATAGATGTACACAAGTGTTTTGATCTATAGCTTGTTGTGAAGTGAGTTGAGCAACAACAAACTGTGTTCATATCTCAAGTTTGCACTTGCAAATCAAAGCAAAAATAATAATTCTGTCCGATTGACGGCTCGTATCATCAAAGCCCAAAGTCGAGTCACTCACCACACCAGTGCATGTCGTAAAATAAAAATAAAAACGTTTTAGCTAGTGGTTACATTACATACAGCACAGAAAATCCTTGAACACAGTTATCGAAAAATAGACAACACAGGAATGCCATTTGTTTATTGATTTAAAAAAAAAAAAAAGGACAGGCCAATGTTGGGCGCTAATGTGGGGGTGGGAGTGTGATCATCCTTGTACGCTTCAGATGTACTCTGGTCTCACGACAAAGCGGTACACGTACTTTTCATCGGGACACGGGTAGGCCGGAACTTTGGTCCCGTTGACGGCAACGTACGCCATGTCATTCTTGAACTGCTGAACCTGACACACGTACTTATCCTGACACATGACGATGAGCTGGTTACGGTAGACGATGTTGTCTTGATGGATGTAGTTTTGGCGAACTAGCCCCGCTGCCGGGATCGACTCACAAATCCAACCTCGAGCAGAACACCCACTTTGGGTCTTGAAGATTAACGCCTCCCAATTCACAAGGTCGACCTTATTAAAAAGCATGCTTCCGTGGCGACGTGTGCTGAAGATTTCGGATAAAGTTTCTTGCATTGGAATTTCATATGGCATGTACATACCGAAGTGCGGATTTCCCCTTCTGCGTAAATTTCCATATCCATGTCCAGTTGGTTTTCTTATAGCGTTAATCATCACGCTCCACGGCTCGGCGGTATACATCCTGGGCCGGTACTGCTCATCTCGGCTGAAATTTGGGCGAGAGGCAAACTCGCTGAAGAGCAGCACGTTAAACTGCAACGCTTTCAACATCTTCTCCTGATACACGTTCTTATGAATGGCATAAAGGGAGGAGTTAACCTCCAGCTCGTACAGCTTCTCCGCAGGGATCATCGGGAAGCGGACGCGGCCAAGTAGCTCAGCCTGGGCTTCCAACGTGGACCCGTTGCCCGTCTCCTCTATCAGGCTCTCCACGGTCTGAAGCACAAAATATTCATCTGGCACCACCAGATCCGAACGGGACAGGAGCACCTCGAGGACTTCCCAGGAGAGGCTGAGCCAAGACGGGGACTGAGTAAGCTTGTGGAAATTCCAGGCCAGATACTGCATGCAGTTCTCCCGCAGGATGTGGTCTCCATTTTGTGTGGCATACTGAAGGAGCGACAACTGGGTTTGAAAAGAAGAATCATCTGGGAGGATTTGGGTGAACAGGCGACCTATGACGTCTCTCAGTTGCTTCAGCTCAAAATGGGACGCCATCTGGTGGAGGCATTGTGCAGAGGAGACGCTCACGTCCATTTTGCGGGTGTATAGGTATCTTCAAGGGGGGAAAAAAACAAAACATTCATTTTTGGGGAACAAACCTATTAGTAACACATTTGTTTCAAGGTAGGCTACAGTGGTGCCTTGAGATACAAGTTGAATTTGTTCTGTTCATTGAATGAGGAGACACAACAACAAAAACATACAGTAATGGCATAAAATTATAAACTTTTTGTGCTACTCTTTCTGGTGTGCCCGTAATTGCCACTTGGGGGCAGTATAAGCCAAACAGACAAACGGTTACTGTTGACTCGTCTCAACTCCTCTACATGCTATTGAGTGTTAGCATTGAGTTAGCAGACAAAGGCTAAGCAGGTGGTTGCTTTAACGAGACAATGTTGTAATTCTCCTTGATTTCTGTCTAGTTTATTACTACTCCTAATTGAAGTGCAGTTTCAAACAGTTTGAGGCCACATTTTGGAAAGAACTGTTCACTATTTGCCAAAGTGGTGCTTATTGACAATGTGAATTGTGTTGAGTTCACTGCCACCATAAAGCGCCCTATTCCAAGTCAAAGTAAAAACATTGGCCAAGCGACAGCTCGTATCTTAAAAAACTATGTCGGGTCACTCATATCACAAGGCACAACTGCATGAAGTTGAATTGGGAATTTGCGGTGGGGTTTAGTGTACCTAACAAAGGAGTTGACATAAGGCTGACAAGCCAGGCTAACGTTGACCATCACCCCCTCCGACATGTTGAAGTGGGGGAATTGTGAGAGGATGACTTGGTGCGCACAAATGGTGCTCGCCAGGGTCTCCTTGTCACCTTTGTTACCCGTGGCGCTTTGGACCACAATCAGGAAGTCGCAACCTCTTCCACTGTCGAACAGGCTGCCCAGATCATCTGACAGGCTGATACTGTGGTCAAGCGAATGTGAGAAATTCCAGATGGTTCCATTTGTGTCATCTGGAATCACGGAGAGCAATTAGTGACCAGAGCTTTTCTTTTTTTTTTAATTCTCACAAATTCTTACTTGATGATTGACAGATAACGCCGACGTCCTCTTTGTGGGTGCAGTCGGTTACTCCCCAGTTCGCCATACTGCAAGCAAGCAGACTCTTTTCTGTGCCGTCACATTTGATGTCATCCAGCCAAATAGGACCTGATGCTACGGTGAGCAGATCATGTGTGACAAGAAAGGAGGATTGCAGTGCAGTACATTTCTCAAATATCGTCGTATATGAGACTTGCATTTGACGTGTTTTCTTTTTTTCAGACCTTCTAAAACAGTTGTAAAATTTATGAAGCGTGCAGCAATTTAAAAATAAGTTGTTTTTTTCTTTTCAATCTGTGGGCTCGCCCCCAAACCCTTGTGAGGAATAAACGGTTAAGAAAATGGATGTATGGATGTGGGGCTCGTTGTTCAATACCAGAGACTTGATTTACTTCCCCTTCTGGTGGACAAATAAAGGAATTACACTACAGTACCTTGTCCATAGTTCTTCCCAATGACAACTGATTTGGCTCCGGGGAAGTCGAGTTGTCGACACACCACTTGAGCCTCTGCCATGTCCCAGCCATCATCGCACACGGTTCCCCACTGACCATCGTGGTAGACCTCCACGCGACCCTCCCAGGGGCTCTCAGAGCCGGAGAGTCTCATGGCGCCTTCACGAGCCACTGGAGTTTGATCTGTTAAGCACATTTGGTAGACATCTTCAGACAGTTGCATTAGGCGGTGCACTGCAAGATCAAGTAAATACTGCACAACTATCATCAACATTGATAACTTAAAAAAAAAAATAATAATAATATTAATTACAATTGTTCATGTAATAAAATATATTTTCATGACCGCTGTTTTGTGCCTTACTTTTTCTTACGAACTACGAATTAGTCAGTGATGCCAATAACGCATAACTCATGAATAGCTGCCATTTCGGATAATTATTAATTTAACGCGTTACTACAGTATATCTAACATAATGGCCTACTCTAATTTAAGTTACATCTCCATGTGTTACTTTGTGACAAAACATAGGTGGCAAAATGTACCGCTGTAGAGTGTCAATCTTCATCGTCTATCTTTGACAACAGTGGCAAGTGAACATTTTCAGCACGTTGACGTCTCATGTGTACTACAGACCAAGGCAGGAAGTAGCGACGTTCGTGTTTTCAAACTGGAAATACAGTCCTTGTGTTGAGTTTGTGACAGGTAAAGATAAAAATGGTATTTTCCTTCTCCACCAGAGGGCGAAACGAAAATGTGGAATACTAGTTTTGTTCGTATAAACGGTCAGGGGTTGTGTACAGTCTGAGAAGAGAACAGCACATTGTGAGCTGAGATGAGTGCCAGTTATCTGTTTTGCAAAACCCAAAGTAAAATGTTTCAACTTCATATATTTTGAAACAGGCGTCGTATATAGACAAATTCTAGCAGCAAATCATGTGGTCTCGTTAGAGGAGAGATTAAGGCAACTTGCCGTGCCTCAGTCACTGCTCTCTTTTAAGCTAACTTTAAACTAGAGAAAGTATTAGCCAACATGGCAGTTTGGGGCAACTTGTCTCGGTCATTTTGGGGTCTGTTGTCACCTCTGCAACTCTGTTTAGGTATGGCAGAATTGTTCTTCAGACAAACTTTTATTTCCATATTACGGGCCCTGTTTTATCAAGAGTTAAACTATAATTATGTTATTTTAAGTCATTTCACTTTTTACAGTCTTATAATTAAAACCAATTATGTTTTTATTTTAAATTATGACTCTTGATAAAAGGTCGAAGGCTGCATTTATTGCACAGTCACACCTACTTCAAATCGTGTTATTTTACTTTATTTATAGTGTTATTTGTCCTCCTCATTGAAATCAAGAATGATTTTTTTTTAATTATATATAATATAATTATTATTTGATATTTTTTACACAAAAAATATGTTAAGTCAAAAATTTATTATTTTTAATTTTGTAAATAACACTTTATCCTTAATGATTCCAGTAAAAATGCACTACCAATAAAGTATTGGCAAAACCAGCCGCCATTTTTATGTTAAGTCGGGTTATTGGCATTTGCTGAAAATAACTAATAAAAGCCATTTAGTTACTTTAAAAAAATATGTAATCAGTAAAGTAACTTTTAAAACAAGTAACTTACTAGCTAGTAAAGTACGTTACTTTTTAAGGGATTTGTGTGTGGTCATTTTATTAACATAATGGCATACCGTGCATTTATTGCTCACGGTCTACGCATACATCTTGACTTGTCCTGGTGTGTTGATCTCGTTTTTCCTCTGTCCATTTCTGCAGCTCTTACTCTTTACATCTTAAAGAGTTTTTTTTTTGTTTGTTTTAAACAAATGTTACCAACGTCATTATTTTTGGCCTAAAAATACATTCACATGGTCTATTGCCTCTCTGCCATCCTTCTGAAAATCAAGCACTTATTTCATGACACTGATATCGATCATTGCCAAAACTAACATCAGTATCAAATTCCAGCACCGATGGGGTTGCAATACACAAGCTGTGCATTTGTTTGGTTCAACTTACTGAGGAAGTCAAAGTCAAAAGCACTTGCAGAGATGCTGAAAAGCAGCAGAATCCGCAGAGTGGGGAAGTTTCGACGCGGCAGCATTTTCGATCCTTAGTGTAGAAATCTAATACAGAAAAGCGATACCAAGAGAAAAATCTTAAGAGTGACAACAAAACTTATTATCATGTTATAAAACATTCAATTGAATAACAAATTATAGCTACTGTGGCAAAACTCAAGCAAGGTGAAGCAGTCGCGCTGTAGTTACTTCACTCAATCTCTCACATTTCAAATGTATGGGGGCCACTGGGGGGTGTTTTCATAGCGTTGAATGAATTCAGCTTTTCCGGTCAAGCGGGCTTCATTACCTTGGTCTCAAAAAACTAGCTCGGATGGTTCTGGTCAGACTACAATTGTCTAAGTATGGTAGAGGCTTGACAGGTTTGTTGTGCACACTACACACTCGGAGAAAAAAAACTACTTTCAAGAACAAATGACACTAAAATGTCGATTTTCAAATTTAAATGTAGCCAAGCAAGTCCAAGGTACTAATTGGCCACTGTGTCGTGTGACTTGATTTCCCCACGGCTGGCAAATGGTACGTTATTTAAAATCATATTACCTGCTCCCGTGTGTGTCTTGTATCTTCAGAGTGAACTTCTGTGCTTCTCCTTCCCAACGTCCGCAACAGCAGCTCACTGCAGCTTTCCTCAAGTTTCTCTTGGCTGGAAAAAAGGATGTTGCACAACTGTTGCCTGCGCAAACAAGTCTCAAGGACATAGTTTCGTTTCCTAAGAAAGAGAAACACTCAGAACGTGACCCCAGAAAGACAAATGAGCTTGTTAATACATTGCAACGCCGTGTCCAGAATGACGACGTTTAATGGCGGACTAAAGACTGTACAGTATGTGCTGGAGAACTAAACAGTCGTATAATCATCAGTTTCTTGTACATTCATTCTCAATGGAAGACAGTGCAGTCCTGGAGCGGCGGTCTCTCCCGCCACTGCTACGATTTGCTAAGCTGCTGCTGCATTGTTGTCGATGCATCACAACAAGGCGGCAAAAGTGACAAGATTGTAAACAACACAGAAGCACAGTGCAGCGACTCCTCATACTCAATATGAATCCACGTATTAGTCCTCCTTTCCATTTTCAATCGAAAAACGAATAAGTGACCGATTAGTTACAACCTTTTTTTTTTAAGCATAAAATGCCAGATTTTTGTTTGATTTCATATTTCAAACTCAGATCAAGACTACAAAATGGAAAAATAGGCATCAGGACCGCTATGATAGGCTAACACTAGTGATGTTAATCATGTAAAGGTGGTTGGTTTTTGTGTTTAAGCTTGAACAACGATTCTCAAAGTGTGGTAAGTACACGAGTAAGTGTAAAAGGAGGATAGCTGCATCATTTGAGCTTTTACTGTGGCAGCTAACAAGCTAATGTATATTTGCACATGCTAATGGCCAAACTTCCGCATCACATAAACCAGACCAAATTCAAACCATTGGCCTGTTTTTGCCTGTTATACTTTTGATCTGAGCTTGACATAAAAAAAAATAGGGATTGTCTTTTTTGTGAGTTCAATTAAAATGATCACCTTTCTAATATAATGTCTGAAATCACCTCTGAAAATCGACATTTTAAGCATTTGTACCCTAGAAATCAAATTATTAATAAATATACATTTAATATTTGGCTGAGGGTTTTTTTCTAAGAAAAAAAGGTAAAAAAAAAACTTGGCCCATTATTTTAGGAAGGTGATGATAAACAGCTCTGGAAGAAAAACTTAAGACCTCCCTTTAAAACAAAACAGAAAACTCCTTTTTTGGTATTACAAATTTTCTACAAATAAATTCTCAAAATGACAAGTTCAACATGTTCGTGTTTGGGAGTTGCTGTGAGTTGTTTCTGAAATAAAACAAAACTATTCCTTTTACTCAGATGTGCTATGAACGTCTGAATAACAAAATTACAAAAACTGGTCATTTTGCAGTGGCCTCAATTTTTTCCAGAGCTGTATACAAGTCAACAATTGAAAATCAAAAGAAGGAATAATAAATAGTTTTAGATGAACTCCAAGCCTTCATATTTGACGTCGCCAATCTTCGTCTCTGGTAGCAGAATGCGTCCGTCCAGCGTGAACGCCGTGATGTAGGTGGCGATCTTCCCTGCGTCTTCCTCCGACTTGAGCGCCAGGATGATCTGATCGTCCGTGTTGGGCACGAATTTAAAGGAGGAGAAGCCGTGCGTGAGATCGAGCGGGCCCACCCGGCTCGCCGTGATGTCGGCGAAGTCCGGTGAGCAGCTCAGGACCAGGTTGGTGCCACGCCGCTCATCCGCCGTTTCCTCGTAGCGCTCCGTGCTGGCGCGGCGCGGCAGGAAGAACCAGCGCTGCAGCGTGTCGCTCCACGCCGCCGATTCGTGAATGAGGTAACCTACGGAGGGGTGGGGGGGATCACATGTGATTTTCAAAGAAGAGAGATGACCTACAGTAAGTAGAGTGAAGTGAACTTTTGCAACTTTCTGACCTGGGGGTTGAATTCCTGCGGCCTCCTTGAGCGACTTGTACATCGGGACCCAGTTGTGGTGCTCCACGTCCCCACGGAAGCCCACCACTTTCACCCACTCGGGGTTGTTGTTGACGAACTCGCCCGACGTGGTGGTCCACTCCTTGCCCAGACCGCCCACGTAAAGGTGCTCGTCCTTCACCGCCAACCACTCGGCTTTGAAACCTGCCAGCAGAAGATATTACACTGTGGAAAAAGCGGAATTGCAATAGATAAAACGATGAGCTGCTTAAACAGTTAAATAGGTGGAAAGTATTTCCACTGGAGCCCGGCCGGCACCGCACCGTGCCAAGCCAGCGCGGTGTTGTCGAGCGTTTCCATTACAGCTGACCGTGTTGGAAGTGGACCGTGCAAAGCTGCTCGTGGCCCTCACGCCTACGTTTTTTCTTCTTCTGCGTTTCGCTTTTCAGCCAAGCATTTTTCATTTTCATTTCGGCGCATCCCCAATCCACAGCGGCAGGCCCCATAGTATCATGATAATGCGTTAAGGTAATAGGCAATGTCGGAATAAACCAATAGTATGAATTTGTGGCAAAATATGAAACTGACTATTCGGACATGGTGTTTCTGCCCAACAGCGACGATACAGAGACAATCACTCACTAATGGAAAAGCAAAGAAAGCGCCAACCTTTGGCCACGTTGCCATCGCCATCAGGTAAGATGAGCCAAGGCACCACCTTGCTGCCGTCGATGCCGTAGACGATGCCCGTCCTGTCGTCGACGCTGTACAGCTTCCCGTTGAACACCACCAGCTCCGACAGCTCCATGCCCCGCCCCTTCTCGGCCAGGTGGCTCTGCAGCATCGTCCTTTCCGCGTCCCACTCCACCGACACGCTGTCGCCGCTCTGCGACACCAGGAGGTACCCGCGCCGCATGTAGCTGAACCACGACAGCGACGTCTCGCCACGAGAGTTCGTGTCCAGGTCGGCGATGATGGCGATGCGGTAGCGCATGCCCTGCGGCGTGCGCTCGGCCGGGCTGAGCGGGTAGGTGTCGTTGTAGCCGGTGGCGGCCCGCGGCGGCTGGTGGTGGTCCGCCCTCCAGCTCTCCGAGGCGTAGACGCGGGGGTGCAGGCCCGCGCTTAAGTGCATGAAGAGCAGCAGCACCACGGCCAGCGAGACGGCCGCCACCACGATGGGCCGCCACTTGAGGCGGAAGCGAGGGTCGGTGGCGTTGGCCATGGTCGCCAGCATGGGGAGACCCCCGACAGAGATGCGCAGACCGGTCATGGGCGGCTCATTGTGCTCCAGTCGGCCGTAGGCTGCAGATGCAGTCATAGGGGACGAAAGCCGGGAGCGACCTGAAGAAAACGAGTCCGAGTAAGGAGGCGGCTTTACACTGCAGTCAACCACTTCCGAGGCGTGCTTTGTAATCAAAGTCATACCTTCATGTTTTCTCACACTTTTTGTTGTTGTTGCTATTTTACAAACAATCCACAAATGCTTATGGGAAAAAAGCAATTGTTGTAAAGGAAGTATGCAAAGTGACACATGACAAAGCGTTTCCATGTATTTCCATGCGTTTCCATGTATGTTGGAAAATTCATTAGAAATGATCAAAATTGGGGAGTTGATAGTTTGATGATGATTATGTTTAATTCAGAGATAATTATAAATATTTTGGGCAGGGTGTCAATTATTTCCTTTTTTTCACTATTCACAGCAGGGCTCAGTTCCAATCCACTAGAGATGAGATCGATTAGATCGATTGGATGGACGGATAGATACATAAAAATAAAAACAATGTAAGCCTACCTAACTGATTTGTTCTCCAACGTTTTGGATTACAGGTTTGGTCACAGTAAAAATGCAATTCTTGAATCAAGGTTACACAGTAGTTTGATAACTCGTTTTGTTAAGTTAAATTGTTGAATACTAATTAAAATGTTATCATTTGCTCCCAAAAACGTATAAATACATTCCATTTTAAATATTGCCATGCTCCCAAAGACGTATTTAGATTTGTGAATAATAATGAAACCTAGCTATATTCTAATGCTAATTGCTGCAAAACGGAAACAGGAAATGGAATCTCAGGGGAAAAAAACTTAAAGGAAAAAAAAAAGGAAATGCCAGAAGTGAAAAAAAAAAAACAGAAACAAAAAAAAACAGCATGTCGTCATCCTTTTAAGGCCATAATGCCAGCCCTAATCAGAAAGTGTGAACATTCAGAATGTTGGCGATAGTGTTGTTCTGATACCCGATATTGCATTAAAACAGTTGTATCGGCATCGGCGAGTACTAATCGGCCGATGCCATCATTTCTGACACTAATATTGGACTTTGGATGCAGCATCTTGCGTCTTGCCCGTGCACGACTTTCATTGATGCGATGTGTTCACTGCATGCCGAGCCAAGATATCCTATTGGCCCTTGAATCTCTTAACCAATGGCAGGGCAACTTTTTTATGTTGAGAAAAAAAGACCTAGGTAGCGGATGTCGATACCGCAAGACTGGGTATCACAATCGGTCCAAAAAACAACGGAACGTCACTAGTTTGCGGCCATGTTTTGAAAAGTGCAAGTGGCAGCTACATACTGCTGCAGTTGGTGTGTAATCTTTTCCCAATATTAGCACATAGCCAACATTCTTGGCAGAACTTATGCAACTAGTACCTATTTGTTAGTTAGTAGGGGTGTTGGAAAAAATCGATTCGGCAATATATCGCCACATCGATTCAATATGCCGCAGAATCAATTTTTAAACATCAACTTTTTATGGGAATATTCAACAAAACGTCTTACTTAAGGTTAGGATTCACATATTAAGCATGATGCAAGAATGTTATATTAATGGAACATTAAGCCTTAATATTTTATTTCAGTGCTGTTCAAACATGAAACAGACTGCAACCTGTTTGTTAAATGCAGTGACTCAGTAAGAAGCCTGAACTTTCAGATCAATAAATACATTTTCATACAAATCTTACAGTGTACATGTACAAGTTTACTGATTAGTATTTTCTAACTTTTAGTAAAATAAAGATAAAAATATTGCAATAATCAATTTATACATTCGTATCGGGATTAATCGGTATCGAATCGAATCGTGATACGAATCGAATCGCCAGGTACTAGGCAATTCACACCCCTAGTAGTTAGGCAAGTCAAAATTAAACAAACGAAAGCCATTGTTTGGACCTGAAAGTCGAATAAAATTCTAGTTGCTCTGACTTTGTAGGTACACTCAGGGTCAACATTGACAAGCGGCTAATAACACAAACAACATGTTTCAAGCGCAACAGTCATCTCATCTTAACGTGACCTAACCTTCCCCATAGATAACAACCAAGTCATATTCATTTATTGCAATAGGTAACGAAAGCGTCTACTCACACTTGGTTCCCCACTTGGATTAAAGATCACACCCTTCAGTTTAGATGTGATGTTGAGGTTAGTATTGAAAGACAAGTTGATCAGGAAGTACAAGGTTGACCGGCGGCAAGTGAATGCAATTAACGCATTCAAACTTTGACAAGTCAAAAACAAACCACACCTTCTCTCAACACTCCAAAAAAGCCCCCCAAAAAAGCAGAACAGGAGAGTATGTCCTTTGAACT